>NC_068355.1:24427609-24522609 GCF_020536995.1 Dreissena polymorpha
TAATAATAAATGTATGCACCTTTTTGAATTGATTTATCACACAATAAATGAATTTCTTTATTTACAAACTGAAAGTCCATGAACCAAATTTTCATAAATTATGGTAAAGTTTATTATTTTACTTTGTGTAGTAAGTGTGTAGTAAAATGTAACTGTGAAACTCTGATTACTTAACTTATTAGCCTTATAATGGACTGCAGATTCATGAAAAGTTCATTAATAACAAAAATACTTGTATTAACCTTTTTGTTTTCATTTTGATTTCATGAGCTGTTAATTAACTAACACAATGGTTCCTACAAAATTAATGTAATTATTAACTCTTTTTTGCCATGACTTTGACCAGCCTAAGCTTTCAGTGTTACAAATGGCGGTTAACTGAGTTTTTTTATGTTAGTTATTCATCTTTACAGCATTCTTAAGATGTGCTTTATGTCACGAAAATATTTGGGTATTTTGTTTCGCCTCTACATGTGCAGATTTGTATAATGTGATATTTGATCATGTACATCCTGATCTAAACATGTCTTAAAGGAGCGGATAAATTTGTTAATACAAATAAGTGTAATTTTATATTAATAATGTAAATTTATACAGTTTAGCTGACAATGATGAAACACAATGTGCAGTATGAATCGGATTAAGTAAGTGGACAGTCTTTGTTAAGTTTATTTTAATTTCCATAATTGGAATGTATAAAATGACTAGGTTTGACTAAATAAATTTATTTGTTTCCCTGTATTTTTCATTTCAGCGATCTTGTACGTATATATGACAAACTAAATTGTTTCACACCATATCTTGTTCAGGTCTGCAGAAATAATATACTATGAAGTCAAATGGGTCACATTTTAAGAGCGCAATTTGCCTTCAGTCATTTCACTGTATCATCAAAGCCTGAAACTATCTATTTCATGTGTTTTGGATTGAAGTCACATATGCCCGCTTGTTGTAAAACCACCATTTTTTGTTATCATATCCGTCACTTAAACATGGGTAAACATAGTTGAAACTAGCACAATATATCATTGACATTAAAAAATACATTGACTTTCTGGCCCCGTGTTCACAAAACAGTTTTTGCAATCGAAAATTGATTTTGCTTGTCATTGAACATGGATTTCCATTGTAGTTGATAGGCAAAAATGAAAATCGATGTCATTTCAAATCAATTTTTGATTGCAAAAATGTTTTGTGAACACGGGGCCAGATCAACAGGGTCTGAGTGACAGGGGTTAGGACTTACAATTTCCTGATCTACTTCATCATACATCTACCTCATCATACGACTGGCCAACGACAACATGGAACTGACCCTCTGGGTGTTTATGTCTTTTGACGCATAATAACTCATTATGTAATAATTGCTAATAATAAATATATGCACAATTATTGCATTCGGTTCTTATTAAGAAAATAAATTTCGTATTATCTGAAAGTTCATGAACCAAATGTTCATGAACAGTGTAATGGTAATGTTCATGATCTTCTACACAGTTAATGAGCTTTTTGGCCCAAGAACTACATATGTGTAAACAGTTCATTAGTTAGAACAATGCTCTCATGAACCTTTTTTTTAAAGTCTCTTTGGGGAAAAATAATTTGTCATTAACCTGTTGTGAAATTCATGACTAGTTCGTTGAATTTCACAATGGTTCAGTTAACTGAGATTTGGATGTTGGTCAATGATATTTATAGAATTGCAAACATTTGTTGTATAGCATGAAGTAAGTCACATATTTTGTTACCCTTCTACAGGTGTAGTTTAAAATGAATAATCTGACATTTGATTCAGCACACCCTGCTTCAGCTGTTTCAGTACTATAATACAGAAAAGTGTAATTTCATATGAATAATGTTAATGTATGCAGTTTTGCAGACAATTGATTAAATTTGGTATGCAGTATTCAATTGAAGTAAATGAAATGTCAGGAAAGTGGTGTTGTTTTATTATTTCCATTATTGCAATTTATCACATGACAAGGTTCCTAAAATGTATTCTTCCCTTTTTTCGTATTCAACATTAATCAGTAATCTTCTACATATATATGACAAACAACATTGTCTCACAGCGTATCTTTTACAGGCACTCGAAAAGTCGAGCGCGCTGTCTTCTTACAGCTCTTGTATAATTTAAGGTGAGTATTTAAACAAGATACAGTGACATCAGGCCTAGCAACAGAGACAATGCCAGCCAAGCGCCAAAATATTTTGTGCCCAGCATGATTTACTTCTTCTTTATATTAAAGGCTCACTTGATATTTTATTGTCCCCTACCGGTGAAACCGGAGGGGACTTATGCTTTGCACTCCGTCTGTCTGTCAGTCTGTCAGTCTGTCTGTCAGTCAGTCCGTCACACTTTTCTGGATCCTGCGATAGCTTTAAAAGATCTTGATATTTTTTCATGAAACTTGAAACATGGATAGATGCAAATATGGAGGTTATGCACGTCATTTCATTTTGTGCCTACGTAAAAAATTATGGTTGCTATGACAACAAACATATAAAAATAAACTTTTTTTTACTCACAATGGTGGAGTTTCACCGGTAGGGGACCATATTGCTTAGCAATCTCTTGTTTATAATAATATTTCATTTTTTATAAACACCCAGATATATTGAATGATTCTAACAGGATCTTGTAATCCCAGTTTAGCACTGTGATTTGTATACCCCGGTAGGGTGGCATATAGCATTTGAACTGTCTGTCCATCTGTAAGTCCGTCCGAAATCTTTAATATTGACAACAACTTTTGCAATATTGCAGATAGCAACTTGAGATTTGGCGTGCTTGTGTATCTCATTGAGCTGCACATTTTGAGTGGTGAAAGGTCAAGGTCAATTTTATCCTTCAAGGTCAAAAATCAAAATATACAATCCAAGGAAAGTAATAAGCTAAAAAAGGGAGATAATTTTAAAACCTGCCAAATGATATATTGACATTTTATTTCAAAGCGGCGCAATATGTGGCATTGTGTTTCTGACAAAAACATCTTTACTACCTTGGAAAAGCAAAAAAACCTGAAAAAAAGAAAAGAAAAAAAGAAAAAAAGATAAAAGATGGCCTAAAAAAGAAGTCTTGTTTCCGGTAACCCGACCGACCATTATTTTTAACCGCCGACTCAAAAGTTTTTCAAGAAATTTACGCAACTGAGGTAAGCTTCATGCATGTATATGTATGCATTAGCATAATCTGTACTATTAATCAAGTTTCATCCTTTTTTACATTGATACGATATATATATATATATAGATATATATATATATATATATATATATATATATATATATATATATATATATATATATATATATATATATATATCAATGCTTGAATTAAGCAAGATTAAATTATTAGTTTTATCAACTATAAATATTCAACCATATATAACGCATTCAACTTAACGTCTTGACAATTGAATACTGCTCTGGAATGTCGCGCTGGAGTGCTGAGCTGGCTCAGCATACAACTAAACGCCTTTGAAACGAATGCTGATCTAGAATGTCACGCTGGAGTGCTGAGCTGGCACATCATTTAACTAAACGCCTTTAAAAACGAAAGCTGATCTGAAATGTCGCGCTTGAGTAATGAGGTGGCTCAGCATTTGCCTTAACGCTTTTGAAACAAATGCTGATCTAGAATGTCGCGCTGGAGTGCTGAGTTGGCTCAGCATTCACAGTAACACTTTTAAAACGAATATTCCGATCTTGAATGTCGCGCTGGAGTGCTAAACTGACTAAGCATTGGCAGTAACACTTTTGAAACAAATGCTGATCTTGAATGTTGCGCTGGGTGCTGAGCTTGCTCAGCATTCGCCCTTACACTTTCAACATGAATACTGATCTGAAATGAAAAGTTGCTGTGCCAGATCAGCATTGGTAATTTGCGGAGCTGATGTCAATACTGAGCGGTGTACCAGCTTCACGCACCTTGTTTTGTTTTCCTTTGTTGTACGAGTTTACTGTTCATAACAGTATCCTTGATGATGTACGCTTGAATCTTTAAAAATCGTTATGAGTACGGAAACTATTGTATTCTTCATTACGGTAATGTTATATATGAAGGCATAAGTTAGAGCAACGTTAATGTTGGTGAGCTTAATCAACATAGAAATAACCTCTGGATTTGTCATTATTTGGTATCCTCTTGGCTAAACAAAACAGCATATGCAAAATATATTGAAAAAGAAACCAATACTTCCTTTAACAAATATTTTTTTAAAGAGAAATTTTGAGATATTTTTTTTCAAAAATGTGTTTCAATGTTGTGTCAAGATTTTTGAAAAAAAACAACATGGAATTCAATTAGGAGGAAATAATTCGGATGAGCAGCGGAAAAATGTGGTTTCACTCACCATTGCAAGAACAAAATTATGACAAAAACATGGGGGCCAGGACTTTTGGGAGTTCGAGGACAATGTTTTTGAAAGTTTTCATATTTGACATCGTTATAAAAAATGACATAAATTGACGTTGTTGGTTTCACGCATTAGACGTTATGTTACGGATGGTATTGATACACCACTGGTTTAACAGTTGCACTTACTTGTTCAATTGACTTCCTCTTAAGTTGTTAATTCTATTCTGGTCAAATAATGTGACTATATAAAACAACTGACAAATGTACACAACTGAGTCTAAATAATCTGAACATCACCAGAATTTGTAATCTCATTTTACTATTTGAACAATAAAACGCTAATATTTATTATGTTTAGAACAATTCCTCATTGAATTTTGCATTCATTAATTGTGATCTCTTCTTACGTATTTCAAAATGTTTCGAAATTGATCTGAGTAAAACGCTGGATAAGCAATTTTCTATTGCGGTTTATCCTATTTCACAGCGAGATCGGATATCTTTATAAATATTCGCTATCTTTAGATTATCACGTTTGATCTAGTCTTCTTTGACTAATACAGCGGGACAATTGAATGCTTTTTGATTTAAACCTTTTTTTGTTTAATTCGGGAATGCAAACGTATTGCAATTTGTAACCATAATTTCATATTTTGTAGGATTTAAATAACCATACGTGTTTAAATTATCGGTTAAAATAAAGATATAACATTCCTAAAAATTACACTTTACATGTAGACCTGAACATAATTATGCTCGTGTTTCTCACTGATTGTCATGTAGATAAACATAATAAAATAATGTGTATACTCGGAATGAAAAGCAATATTAATAATCACACATTTATTAGGTATGGTACGTGCGCTATGAAATAAAGATAATTCTATGTTTGTGTCAGTGTGCACTTGACAATTTACACAGAAAAACGTATGTCAGTACATTATTGTTGCCGGAGTTCGATTTATTGCGGAAAAACTGGTTATTATATTCCCATTTATTACATTTATAACGAATTTAGAATTAATGCTCAGCGCAGCAGTTCTGCTTCTAGAGTAGTCCTACTAGTTCTGTGTATAATTACAAGTCAATTGACATATTTGGATATTTTAATAAAATGCGAGTTTAAAGTCAAAACGAAGATAAATTATAAAAGTAGGAGTAAATGGTTAGTAAAATTGAAGCACGGAACGAGTTTCTTCAATATAGTTAGGAAAGTACTATAGTAACAGAGTTCGTAGTCATAATTAGCCGAAAGGAGACATATTGACATGGGTCGAGGTTATGATCAGATGATGGATACATTGACAAATGGCGAGTTTATATTGACGGGTCGTGATTTCTCTCATGCGGATATAATTTGTTCAATCAAGCTATTTAGTCATAAACGTAGAAGGGTATGTTTAACTTGTTAAATAATTGTCAATGAGTTGAAGGTTTACCGGTAACACTCTTCTATCAGCAAATCGTAAAAAAATATCTATGAAAGACGATACTTAATATACATAAACCGCAAACCGTGACAAAGGCGAGCAGACGTTTGAAATACCTAGTTTTTGTATGAAAAGGCTTTGGTTTAACACTCCTTCACAATTCGCTTTTACATATGTTCATAAACATCTTGTCTCGCGGCTATTTGTGACAAATAGAAGAAAGACGTGAGTTGTTTGGATACAGTCTGTCGAATCTAAGGTAACATTAAATATGTTTAGCTTAACAATTCTATTTTGTATGTGTTACGTATTATTACATTTAGTAGTTGTTGTTCTTGAATGTTCCCGTGTGCTTTAAAGTGACTACACGTACAATGTGCATCCCTTTTTAAATTAAACACGTGGATGTGAAGAGCGCATTTTACACTTAATTAACAAACTAAATATTTAAATAAATTACAATTTAGGAAATAATTTCGATGGAAAAACAAGTACCTGTAATAATAGTAAATATATAATTGGTGTTTGTAAACCAGTTCTTTGGTATTGTTATGATTCCGGATATTCGCGCATGCGCTAAACACTGGTAGGCAAACGCATGTGTTACAGTAATGCAAAACAAACGGATAACGATACTTGTTTAGTCAATAAATCTAAAAGAAACTACGAAAAAAAAAACAACTAAATAATACGTAAAAAAAATATTCAGTGCAAAAGAACTCAATAATACATTTATTTACATCATCGAAAACGCGTCATATGCATAAAAGTAAAGATTGTCTGAAGACCAACAATTTTTCACAACAAAGAGCTCTTTGCATTAAACGTATTATTTTGCAGAGAAGCTTTAATAAATCAAAATAATAATACATCTAATTATATAACAACACATTCCAGAAAAAAAAGAAAATGAAAAAAAAGAAGAAATATTCACGATAATTTTCGGAAATAGACGAAGTAACCGGTTATGGTATTTCACTGCGCAGATCGAGCGCGCAAATCGAGCGCGAAAAGTTGTACGTGAGACAAATTACACAATCTCTACACCGTTCTTTATAAGAGTAAGAGGATTTTCTTTTGTATACTCATTACAAAGGAAGTATGCGTGTTTTCCTGATCTGTTAATTATGTAATAGAACGCTGTTTTAGGCTATTGAAAGTGATTTATTTGACGCCAACAATAACAGTTTTTTGTGGCCATGTTATTGTTGTTGTTGTTGTGTATCTTCACTGCCTGTGTAGACGAACCTCTACTTGATCTTTTGTGTTGAACAAAAGGTCATCGTTCCCACCACCTGTATCGTGTAGTCCTCCACCGTCTTTGTAAACTGTAGTATATTAACAAATATTTCTTTTCTGATAGTCTATTAGCTTCTGCACTAAACCGCTAGGGTCAATCCGTATAAATTTGGACAAAGGTAGAAATTCGGACAAAACTTCTTCCCAAGCACACTTAATCTAGCCCAAGGCTTTCAACGCCTACAGCGCTTTGATAATGATTGAAGTTTCAAAACAACGATATCAATAAAAATAACACACGTTGGTTGTTTGCAAAAATGTTCTTCATAGTTGTATGAAAATATTACATTTATGACTCTCTCCCGCTTTGGAATGCGTGCGGTGGTGCCTTTCTCGAATTTGACGGGCACATGCACGAATGAGAACAAACTTGAACTTCTTGTGTATATTGTTCTTTCCTTATGACAATCTGAGGGAAGTACACTATTGTTTTAATATTTTATTAAAATAAATCGCGTGTATGCCAAAAGGCGATTGCTGACTTGTCGATCGTCAAGGTAGCTATGTTGCGCACGAACATCACGTGTACTACTCAAGTATTACATCAGCAATGACGAGCATTTGCTCTTCCATCACAATTACTCCCTTGTTCAAGTAGACAATATTTGTGACGCGTTTAACATGGCTTAACGTTCAATCAGCATTCAGCTAATAGTATGGGATATCGATGAGAAACTTATGAAGATAGTTTATCAGACCAATGAGTTGACATAAACGATAATGAAAAAACAGAGTTGATTACGCATTAAGTGCATGTTTGATACAGATTTAATGTTTAGAGTTTTTTGCTGAAATATTTTTTATTGTGTCTTTTGTGACTTTTTATAAGTTAGCGGTATTGCTAATTAATCGATCATCCCTCAAATCGTGGGCCAATGTATCAGATATTTTATCATACGATTAATGTGTACATGTCCAAACTTTTCACGAAATCTTCTTTCTTTTGTTACTAAACACATGAATATGTGTCTTTTTAACTTTTTTATGTTCTGTTCAGGATCGCAAGTGTTCAGGATCGCAAAGATGTATGCTTGAAATATGTCCCACATTACGAAACTGTTGAACGAACACGGCTTTTATATCTGCTTTATTGAAAATAATCCCTTCTAGTTCGGGTTTTACAACTTAGATTGTTTAACAATTTAACTATTTGTTCGTTTTAAATCCCGTTTTAAATCAGTTTCGCTTATGTATATAGAACTACGTATGTTTGTGAAAAGGCTCAACTAAGAATATGTAATTGTAATGCCTTTCAATATTCAGTGATTATACCAAGATAAGAGATTTCCCAAGATGAAGAAGCCATTTTTATGACACAGTATATCTATCTGATGTATGAAAAAGATTCCTTCGTCATTCAGGTTTCATAATTATTAAAGATAATCGTTGGAAAGCATATATTTATTTTAATGATCACTTGGGCTCGCACTTAAACGCTTGAGGTAAACGATATTACATTTGAATTTCATATAGCAATTTCAAGTTTTACTCACAAATTAGGCGAGGAGACACCCTAGTTAGTTTAACAATGTTCTTAAAACATGATAAACTATCGTGAAATCTACTCTATTAATTTTACTGTTTTTTTTTACTTTTGACAACACACTCAAATTGCGTGTGCATTCATTGCTGGAATTAACTGAAAATATTATGCCTCACATAAATTTGTTTCTTCTTTGCGTATAAAAGCTTCAAAGGTCCGTTAATTTATATAGTGCCCGGTGAAGATGCGCGCGCATAGTCAGCGGGCGCCATTTTGAATAGTGCCCAGTAAAGATGCGCGCATGTAATAGTGCCCGATATAATGTTAGTTATTTGTAACATTTATATAAGTTATGAAAGCAGAGATTTTTTTATATAATAAGGGTAAACGCACGAGTAATTTGGCATGTTACAAGTGTGTGTTTTTTATTATTAATCACATCTTAAAAATACAAAAATAAAATGCTTTATTTGGGATCAATGTTTTGCAGCATGTTGTCTGTAATAAAAGTAGATATTTTTTATATAAAATGTATCTCAATATGTGGAATTCTTTACAATAAAAATGAGTTTTGTATAAAGAAGCGAATTTTTCCGTGTCCAAATTGCGCAGGGAGACAACTCGCGTACAACAATAATAATGTACTTATTATTTATAGTCACGATTCGTTTGGAATGTCACGAGTGTGTGTTTTTTTATTATTAATCATATGTTAAAAAATACAAAAATTAAATGCTATTTTTGATATCAATGTTTTGCAACATGTTGTCTGTGATATAAGTAGTTATCTCTATATAAAATATATCTCAATGTATGAAATGCTTTACAATAAAAATGAATTTTGTATAAATAAGCGTTTTTTTTCCGTGTCCAACTTATGAAGGGAGACAACTCGCGCACAACAATAATACGGTAATATAATTAATAGTAGGCTACGCATGCGCAATTAATTTCCTTCTATATTACATATAAAATAGTTGATGTTCGATATCAAGGTTTACAGTGACCAAGCGTTTCAACACTATATAATTATGCATCATTGGAAAGATAAATGCATAATCTTTTGAAAAAAATGCATGCCATCAAATTCTATGTGATGTAACTCAAAATATTTACCTTAGAATAGGCACACCAGTTTTGACACATGTGGAACGACCATTTTTACTCAAATATTATGACCTACTTTCAAAGCCGAGAACCATCAACAGAAAAAGTAGAGCACAAAAGTGGCTCTTTATCTTATTGATTACAAATATACCTTCAAATTAATACCAAAACATGTCATTTGCATTCTATTTTACAAATCCTAGGCAGCATTCACTGAACAATGTGTGCTATATATCAAATTGACTGCATGTAATCCTGTAAACAGGAGTTCCGGTTTTGGGTTATGTGACCTTGTAACAGAAAAATACTGATGGAATTTATATTATGTAATTTATTTTTATTTCTATTGAAATTTATCTGCACAAAAATGCCAGGCAGCCCCAAATAGTATATAGACCGAAACCGAAGGCTTATGGCGGAATAGTTTCATAAATCTTCATTACAGGAGTCTGATAATGTCCACATCCATAATTAGTGGGATAATAATGCTATAACATTAGATCAGTCTTCCTTGCCAAACCATGAATATGGCATTGTCACAGTTTATCATGATACATTGTGTTTACCTTTTGTCAAAGAATAAATACTTTGTATCAAATATTCATTAGTTTTTGCAACTTAATATGCTTACTTTGTGAATATACCGTTCTAATTATTGAACACAAGAATCAATATAAATATGTAAATTAGTCAGAGGGTAATCAAACCTTTCCAATTTATATTAAATTAATTAAAATTACATATGTATATAAGAGAGCAATCTTTAAGTGTATGTGTTGAAATATATATCTTATATCAGGCTGTTGAGCGGAGTCTATTTTGAGTAAATGATTGTCACAAGTGGCCAAGCTCTGACTACACTTAAATTAAGTATCAGTGACACTGGCATTTAAACGTATGCTAAATGTAATTTCAAGCTAGATATGAATTCATCTTCAGATAAAAACCATCAGGAAGTGAGTGTATATTAAACAATTACTGTCTTGAATGCAGTGATAATTGATCAAGCTATTTGAGCGATTGTTTTTGTGTCGAGCGTTTTTCCAAATAAATGGACAAAGTGAACTATACACAGTTTGTGTTAAGGATGTACATAACTACAGAAGCATTACTTTTAAAATTACTGACCATGAGAAAAATTAATAAAATAACCACGAATATACTATCAAAAACACTGGATCTTATGAGAATACAAGAACAATTACAAATAAGTATATAAATGAGAAAGAAAGTGTTGAAACAAACGAAAGCGCTAGGGTATAAGGTGATTAATGTTTACACTGTTTGAACATATACATATATATATATATATATATATATATATATATATATATATATATATATATATATATATATATATATATATATATATATATATATATATATATATATATATATATATATACAATTTGTATATTGGATCGTAACAAAGTTGTTAATATTAGCGAGAAAGGTATCCAAATAAGAAGTTAAACTCGTAAAATGAGCAAGCATCAAAACCGCACATCCCATACATATACATTAGTAACCCACAACCGCACACCAAAATACATACACACATTCTCTTTCGCAGACAATCATAAAACAAACAATCCATAAAGTACTTCAGATTTTTATCAGGTTATCGCTATTCTGTCATAATGAACATTTACTATGGTTAGACTTTTGCCATGCACTTCTGTTCTGGTATCGGTCTGAATTAGACCAGGTATGGCCCAAGCTGTTTGTCATAGAGGTCGCTGCAGTATTCAGTCCACCTGCTCAGTGCAGGGACACTCTCGGTCAGGAATATTCCAACAGTGTCTCCTATAACACCTGCATTTGGCTAAATGATCTTTGTGGGGACTTTATGGGGTTGTATGTTTTTTACCGCTGCATATGGTTACCTAGTTGACAACGGTGTTACATGCTCCTCAATCAACACCTCTATGTCCTTTATGTCCTCTTCCATTCATCGCCTCTCTGTTCGCTATCTAGTACTTTGCGCTATTGTTCTAGCTTTTGTACTTATCAAACCTCATCTTTCTTCTTTTGTCGCAGAGGTCCATGATCTTGGTCGTCACCAATAGCTGGTTCTTCCTCCTCTTTCGCCCAAGAACTTTATAGGCCGATGACAGCAGGGCTTCCTTAATGTTGTTGGTGATATTCTCGATGTTACTGTCAAGGATGTTCAGGTCTGCAAAATTGCCACATATCTCTGCTTGAAATGCTCCTGTTGTCTTGAGATTTTTCAGGTTCTTGTCTATGTTCTTTATCTTCATGTTGATAGTGGTGAGCACTAAGTCACTGCATATGTCTGCAATGAAACGTTCTTGTGTTAGTCTTGTAAATACAGGACTTGAACCGTTGCGGCGCCAGTATTAACTCGTTCTGATTGTGTTCTTGTCCGTTAGGAACATGCTATTTTGCTTTTTCTGGACGCTTTGTGCTTTGTAAACCGCAATAGATATTTATATACTTCACTGGAATGACACTTTTTTGCAACATTAAATAACACTATTTTTTTAAACATTTATAGAGACTTATACACATATGAAACCGCTATGCTAGAGTTTTAATAGTGGGGCTATTAAAATGTTAAGTTGAAGTCCTCTTAAAAGTTTGATTTCCGTGAATTAAAACTGGTACTTCCGCGAATCCGACATTATTCAAATTTTTCTTCTCTGAATCGCTGGTTTCAAGCTCTAATATTTGATAAGTGTAATAAGTAAGGAGTCCTGTATTTTCTGTGTTTTTAAATATAGACCTTGTAGTAAAACTTAAATAACCGATTGTTGCCTGGGTTAAAATAATGCAATATTATTTACAGGGGCTAGCATGTGGGCGTCACGTATTATAGTATACCCTAGTCATTGCGGACCATATAAATCGTCTACTATGTAATCGACATTTTAAGTGTACAATTAATACAATTTTCTGTGATTTCTTGCATGAACACTCTACATCAGCTCACTCTATTTCGAAGTATATACAGCATACTTATGATAAACTTTACATGCATAAAATATATATATGTCTGCATATACTTACACATAAATAATGCTTACCCTGCCTCTGTTGCAAACATTGACCCATTAAAACAGGGTCGAATAAACTAGCTGATCTACGGCAACGTTAAGTACCTATTCCTTCGCGCCGATTAACATGTTCTAATATTTGACATTTTACAAAATATACATTCGAAGAATTTGAAAAATGTTTTGTCAAAACAAAATAAAAGGAAAAGTAATAAATGTGTATTAAATTCAAGCAAACATATAGCAATGAAGAAATCCATTTTGCCTTTAAATTCATTTACCCACAACCTATAATCGGTATTTAGTCATATCGGCATCTCGGCACCTAGGCACCTTTAATATACGGGGTTTCTTTATATTGAAAAAAAGGTTACACTCCACTTATACAGACTTATTTTCTGTCGTCTGCAATAGATTTTATTTTTCAATGTTATCATTAAATCGAACAATCTAACACTATATTCGAATGAAAAATCCTCATCTGTATTTGCAGGCGAAACTTTTACAATTCACAATGTCTCAGTAGTAATGCAATAATACATCGTGAACTATGACATTTAACAGTTCATCCGTTTTCACAGACACTCGTTTCAGTCAACAACCTTGAACAAAAATTGAGTTATTATTTTGACGTTGCATTTGTTCAAATTTTTTCAACAATAAGCATATCATATTTTCGATTCATTTTTTATTTCTTCGAATATTTATAAGAAAAAAGCATTAAACGGAACAGTTTAATGTGGAACTATTTTTTACGTGACACAATCGGTAGTTATTCGGTCATCAGGAATGTTGTGTACATTTTGGAGACCCGACTTGAATAATTATTTTGTTATGTCAATTTATCATTTGTATTTGATGAAATGTATTAAAGACCTAATGTAAAACGAAGCAGGATAGATCGAATACATGGTTGGTGCCGAGATTGAGATAGTTAATCAAGTTTGACCAAAAACGCAACTTGGGATCGCTCAAGCTCACCTACTTTCTTTTTCAAAGCATCTTCGGATAAACTTTCTCCATCTCGTCACCATTTATGCATTCTCTATATATTATGTTAGATGGTTGATTAACTGGTTCTCGTCATAGCAGATATCGTGCCTTTTATAGTTAGATCATGTGACTGATGAATATAAGTGCATCTAAATACAAAGTGTATAGGGGAAATGGGCCATGGTTATGAAATTTATGTACTGCCATCCTCAACGCCACGCATAGCATGCCCCCGGATCGAATGATCGGGGGTGTATTGTTTTTGGCCTGTCTGTATATCATTCATTCATTCATTTTGTGTGTCCCAAAACTTTAACCTTGGTCATAAGTTTTGCAATATTGATATTTGGCATGCATGTGAATCTCATAAAGCTGCACATTTTGAAAGGTGAAAAGTCAAGGTCATCTTTTAAGGTCAAATTTCAAATATATGCCTTCAAACGGCGCAATAGGGTGCATTGTATTTCACAAACACAGCTCTTTTTTTATATTAGCATTTTTGAAAAGTCAACAGTAAAAACATGTTACCATTTAAGTACATATATTTCATTACATGTCTCGCTCTTGTGTGTAGCTATCACTGCAATACGATTGTGTTGCACGACTTCGCAGGATTTGAACGTTATATGAACTAATTCTAACTGCATAGCAAGCAGTTTGTTGAATTTGAAGTATTTCAATACCGCTTATTGTGGTAAAGGTAAATTTATTATCTAAGTTTTAATCGTAAATATTATCGTCGACATTTTGATTTCTATATTTCATATACAAACAAGGAACATGGTCATTGACTACACATTTAGTAATTCAGTCACATAAATATACTTAAATCTGTATATTTTTGGTATTGTTGTAGTGCGCCCAGAAAGAGCTGTTAATGCAGTATTTAAGTTATTTCGGTTATTTGTTTTTAAACATTTGGTCTTAATTCTCATATTATGGATACTATTTTGTATTCATATGGTAATCAAGACGATGGTCCTCTTGAAAAGGTTTATCTGGTCGATGGCTCTCCTTGATAAGCCCAGATCCAGGTAGCCTGAGGCACCTTTTCACGTGGTCATCGATTTGTAATATATCACATTCCAACTAAAATAACTGAACATTTTTTAAATGTATTTTGTTAACTTTGATTTTCGACATTTAGGAGTAGATCACCAATTTATCCATTATCACTGGATACTAGTAAAACGCATAAGAATGCCTCAGTAGGTAAGACAGGTTCAATAGATAGCTTGCCAAGGCTGACTTTGTTCTAAAGAGCAAGTTGTACGTACCGATGACGTTCAAAATCAATACCAAGGACAAATGTTGTAGTAAAGTACTTTCGGCAAAATATTGGAAATGACATCTTTATAAAAATACCGTTGTGCATAAGCACGTACATGAACAATTTTGATTGGATAAGTCAAAATGATATTTTTTTATACCCGATGAACCATAGCGCATGCAACTCAACTCGTGAATAACCTTTGGATTAACATGTGATAAAAAATAACGCAATCGTTTTGCGTAATTGTACAATATGCGGTTAAGTGGAAACTAAACAAAAACAGAAATACTATTCCTGCACAAGAATCTGTTGGAAGGATCTGTTTCGAAGCGTGTTGTTGTAATAAATTGTTTTTACTTTTTAGAAATTAATAAAATCCCTATTTAATGATGAAATTGGTCTACAATCTTTGAAACCCGACGCGCCGCTTAAGTTTTATTTGAACTTAACCGATGTCTTATTCTATTTTCTGTACAATAAGTAATAACAAAAGTTGTTATGTTCTTATAATATACAGCCCATGTTATAGCTTGTCCAGATTAATAGTATATATATATATATATATATATATATATATATATATATATATATATATATATATATATATATATATATATATATATATATGTATATGTATATGTTATATTTGAACATGTATTGTTTAAGTATATGAGTATATAGATGTTGCATTCATATTAACTGTATGTATTATCCGGTACTGTATTGATATCTGATTTTGTGATTGTGATTCGAATGTATATTGTGTGCTCCTTCAAAAGTATTATTCTTGTTATATTTCGAAATTAAAATTATTTTTATATTTTACTGATTATAGACTATGCTGATGTATATTATACAAGTTCAACTATAATTTGTAATCGTGACGTTGCTACTAAGAATGTAAGTGGTTTGGATGGGCACTGTTATTCTCTATGCTCCTTCAAATTTAAAAGTAGTAAAATTATGTAGCAATAGACACTGTAAACATGTGATTTAAAACAAGTTTTTTTTTAAGTATTAGTATAGTTCATCCATAACTATTTTATAAAATTTCTGCTAAATCCACTTACTATATTCATGTATTTTGTATTATTTTTTTTTGTTTAACACTATAAACTGTAAAGTTTATGTATAATAAAATTATGTTCTGTTCTGTTCTGTTCCTATGATGTGCGGTAGATATTCGATCCGTTAATTGCATCCATGACCGCACGTGTCTAATGTCGTAAGCCAAGGCCTGTCACTTTAACTACAATTAACTGAAATTTATACACAGCCTGCTGAAAGGCCAAAATACTAATTGTTTTTTCAAACAACTTTCCAAAATGAATTGAGTTATATTACGCCGTTGTGAGTATTATGCCACACGGTGACGGCTTTGTTTAGACCACTTAGCAGATATTCAGATGTTAAAAACAAGGTAAATTTTCGTCTCATTTTTTCTTTGAAAACGCCTCATCGGATATCTCGAGCTCTCGTAATCTCAATATTTTTTCTTGTTCCCACAGACTTCGAGATAATGTAGTAGACTGTATTTTCATTATCAGTCTTTTTGTAAGTGGTATTTCACTCCCATGCGATATTTACGTTGAACTTTTATTTTATTTGTATATGTGTCAAAATTTTGGAAAATTGTTATTTTGATATTATGTCAACATGTCCCTTTAAGTATGGGCATACAACAGCTTGTCCAGCATATAGCATTATAATTTATATAAGGGACGTTTTAAATAACTTCAAATCATCATCAGATAACCATGTTGAGTCACAGGCAGCACCTGAACCAAAAGCTCAAAGTTCATTTAAAAGTAAATTTAAAAATAATTTATATGGCTGTAGGGCAGATCATTAGCTATTGTAAATTTAGGTCAGTACTTATCATGCATGTTTAAATTAAGATGCTGCAAATGATCACTATTGTGTTGCATTCTACCTCTGTGTCATTAGACTACATATACAAGTCAAACTAACATCCTGACATAGGTAAGATATTTTGCATCATTAAGTTTGTATTGGCTTTATAATATGTTGAGTGAATAAACAATACATGTATGGTTACCCAACATTTTGGTTGACATACTCTTTGGATGTGTTCAAACATATGCCATGGGTGCATTGGGAATATATATATATATATATATTACATAATACTTAAAATCATGCAAATATTTTATTATATTTTTTAATACTTTTAATTTTGGAACAGTATGGTATGTTAAGCATCGCAAAATATTGCGAGCCATGAAAGACGATTGTTTGTCGATCGCAACTGTCACACAGGTGCTTGCGTCTGCAGTTTCTGTTTAAACAATTTATTGTTGGTACATCCTTCTTAGCTTACATGATTCAGAAGCAGCCATGTCTAAATTATTTTGCTGATATGTAAATGTGTGTAATATAAGCACCAAAACTGTTATTTTTTAAGCTTTCTCGGGTGACACACAATGCTACACGGAAAATAAATTGAAATAATGTCATGCCAAAAACCAGTAAAACAAGTGCTTAACTTGCCTTAATTAAAAGGTATATATGGTGAACATGTAAATAGATATGATGTGTCGTATTTTATGAGGGGTTATATATTGAATGTTTTATTCAAGTCAAACGCAGGTGTTCCATTGTCCATGAAGGCGCCTTGCATGTCATTAAATAAATGATAGCATATTTACATATAAGCATAGCCAAGTTCACAATGGTATATCTCATTTCAATTTTTGTACAGCTAATAAGACTGACGGTGTTTATTTTGTAGCATTGCTATTTCAAGAGATACTTTTTATTTTACATTCAAATCAATTCTTTACAAAGAATATCGCCATCACATTTATAGGAGTAAGTTGCATATGATCTTTGACCACGAAAAATACATGTAACCATATCATTGAAGGGAGGGGCACATGTCTACCTTCTTCTGCTTATATTTGTTTGAAGTTTTAAACAGTGAAAGCTGTGAAAAGGCATACCATGTTGCACTGCTTTGCAGTAGCAATTGAAGAGAGACAATCATCAAAATGATAATGACAGACAGTCGGACTAAGGCCATGCATATAAACAATTGTAGCTACCTTATTTTAAAAGGGGAATATCGTTGGCTAGTATGATATTGTATTTTTCTGAAATTTACACATTACAAAGAATTTATTTGATATTTCTGAAGAACACAGACCTAGCTGTTAAACATGTTCTGTCATTCATGTATTTTAAAATTATAAAAGATTGTCCCTGTGAATTTTTTCGAACCAGCATTTAATGATTTATGTTTTTTTTTGTTCACTTAAAATTGTGTTATAGGAAAAAAATGCATACATATAGGGAAAAACCGTTCATATGCCCATTTAATGAAGAAAAAATATTTAAAAAACTTACGTCATGTTTCCCGATGTTGTTTGAAATTTCAACGGTATCTGCTGATAGTTGCATGTTCAAAAGTAAACAACCACACTCAATAAGTCACAGTACGTAGAAGATGTGTTTATATTTTTAAGGGTTGGCTTCAGCAACTTTATACCGCAATTTGTTAAAACGGTCACGACAGAAAAACATGGACTGCTCGCGCAGGAAGCCGAGCTTAATTTGGAGTGGCCTACGGTGCATAGTACTTGACGAAAATAATGACTTACCTTGCTGATATATTGTTTTAATTTGGCTATAAGTGCAAAGTTCTGTTTAGCCAACCAAACACAGGTTGGTTATGGAATGTCAATACTACAAACAATTACAAATCAAAGCGCTGAAGACACTGAAGATGTTGGCTATTGCATACTCTTAGATGCTACTCAGTTTTCAAAATTATGTTATAGCTTTTTATATAGCAAGTTTGAAATCAAACAACTCATTTAAATGTAAAAAGAGTGTGTTTTTAAGCACAGGTCAAGATGCGTGTGCACCTATTTATCCTCATATTTATATTAAAGAGATAACTTAAACAAAATGACAACAATATGTATCTTTTTTCCACAATTGGTTTCTGCACTGGCAACCTAAATCTTTACTTTTTTGCGGAGAGAAATAGTGATTTAAACTGTGAATTGTGAATTATAGGCGGATAATTTAAGTTGTGTAAAAAAGGTCGTTTTTATTGTATGTTTGTAGATTTTGCAAAAGCATTCGATAGCATACAACATCAAAAATTGTAGAATGCTTTTGCAAGAAAAAATGTTAATGGTAAATTTTCGGTTATTCTTCAATCGATGTATAGCAAGTTGAAATCATGTGTTAAGGTTAATAACAGATTGATATAATTGTTCCCATGTTATATTGGAACGAGACAGGGCTGTATGGCCAGTCCCATAATTTTTTCCATGTTCATAAATGACCTAGTTACATATCTGCACTCAAATTGTGATCATGGTATATATGTTTCTGAAGATATAAATGAGTTAATTGCTTTAATGTTTGCTGACGATGTTTGCAGTTTCTCTGATACTATCAAACGGCTGCAAAGGCCATTGAACAATTTTGTAAATCTGTTGATATGAAAATTAATCTTGATAAAACAAAAATCATCGTGTTTAGAAATGGTGGTGTTTTTAAACAAACTGAAAAATGGACATATTGTGGAGAAAATATTGAAATTGTCTCATTTTATAAATAGCTTGGTGTCTATTTTACGCCAAATCTTCTTTGGTCAAAAACTCAAGGAATGTTAGCATTGCAAAGTATAAAATCTATTGCTTGTATATTTCAATATCAATGTAAATTTGTTCATTTATGTTCTGCATATATTTTTTAAGTTGATGAAACTATGATTAAACCTATACTTTGTTACGGATCCGAAATATGGGGCTATTCGTTATATGTAGATAAAATTGAAAACGTGCAAATAAAATTATGTAAACAATATTGTTATTTACTACAAAACACACCTGATATCTTAGCTTTAGGAGAATGTGGTACACTTCCTTTATGTATAACATATATCCCAAATTGCATCAAGTTCTGGTTGAAAATAACCCGTATGGAAAACCATAGATATCCTAAACAGTGTTATAAAAGGTTAAAATAGTTAGATGATGCAGGCCGAAGGACATGGGCTAGTCATATCAGAGAATTAGTTATGGATTTAGTCAAGGTGTTGGGCAGGAAGACAATTTTATACATCTGTTCAAAACACGAATAAAATATTGTAATCTTCAAGTATGGAAATCAAAAATTGATAATTCTCCAAAGCATTGCATTATATATTTTTTCAACCGATTTGTTCTGTGAACTATACATAAATATTAATTTGTCTTTTGTTTTAAGGTAAACTTTGTCAAGTTTTCGTTGCTCAGCGCATGACCTCATGACTGACAAAGGTCGTCCCTATTGATTTTCAGGTCACTAGGTCAAAGGTCAAGGTCACAGGGACTCGAAATAGTAAAATTGTTTCCGGATGATAACTCAAGAATGCTTTCGCCTAGGATCATGAAACTTCATAGGTACATTTATCATGACTGTCAGATGACCGCTATTAATTTTCTTCTCACTAGATCAAAGATAAAGGTCACAGTGACTCCATACAGTTAAATGGTTTCCTGATGATAACTTAAGTATAATTAGGCCTAGGATCATGAAACTTCATAGGTAAATTGATGATGACTGGCAGACCCCTATTGATTTTCAAGTCACTAGGTCAAAGGTCAAGGTCACAGTGAAAAACAAACAAATTCATACAATGGCTGCCACTACAACTGACAGCCCATATTTGATTAATTGTACTTTAACCTTGGTTAAAGTTTTACAGAGACTCGAAACAGTAAAATGGTTTATTGATGATAACTCAAGAATAATAAGGCCTAGGATCATGAAACCTCATAGGTACATAGGTCATGAATGGCAGATGATCCTTATTGATGTTCAGGTGATTAGGTCAAAAGTCAAGGTCACAGTGACAAAAAACATATTTACACAATGGCTTCCACTACAACTGAAAGCCTATATGGGGGTTGGGCATGCATGTTTTACAAACAGTCCTTGTTCAAATTTGATTATTTTTTTTCATACCCAAAATATTTCGTACCCATATTTTTTTTCGTACCCACATTATTTTCGTTCCCATATTTTTTCGTACCCTTAATTTTTTTTCGTAACCATTTTTTTCGTACCTAAATGTTATCGTACCCCAAAAAAAATAACAGACCCATTTTGTTCGTATTTAAATGTTTTTCATACCCAATTTTTTTCGAACCCATTTTTTTTTCGAACCCATTTTTTTCGTACCTAACTTTTTTTCGTTATCAATTTTTTTTGTACACAATTTTTTTCGTACCCATTTTGTTCGTACACAAATGTTTTTCGTTCTCGATTTTTTTCGTACCCAAATTTTTTTCGTACCCATTTTTTCGTACCCAAATTTGTTCGTACCCAAATTTTTTTTGTAGCCAAATTTTTATTTGTAGCCTTTTTTTCGTACCAAAATAGTTTTGCCTACCCTTATTTTTTTCGTTCCCTATATTTTTTCGTACTCTAATTTGTTTTCGTAACCAATTTTTTGTTTAGTACCCACATTTTTTTCGTACCCAATTTCTTTCGTAAAAAAATTTGTTCGCACACAAATTCCTTCGTACCCATTTGTTCATACACTAATTTTGTTTCGTACCTAATTTTTTTCGTACCTTATTTTTTTATTTGTACCCATTTTTTCGTACCAAAATACTTTTTGGTACTCTTATTTTGTTTGTACACTTTTAATTGTACTCAAATACGTTTTCGTACCCAATTTTCTTTTCGTACCCACATATTTTTTCGTACCAATTCTTTTTAGGAAGAATCGATTTTCAATTTGATTTCATCTCTCCACTCATTCCATCCCGCGAAACCCTTAAGGTGTCGCAACTTTAGTTTCAATTGTACTTTACAACTGCTTTGCCCACGTCAATAGTATTTTCACTGATGTATTCATTTACGACTATGCTTGTCCAGGAAACGTGAGTATACATTTTGAATGCTGTATTTTTAATAACGACAACTAAGGCATAATAAGTCACATACAACCACATCAAATTGATGAGACTTTCGTTTTATTTGCCCTACCAAAACATCAAACAATCGTGTTTTTGTGTTATCGCAGTTTGTTTTAAGAGCAGAAGAGCTATTTTTTTAATATCAGTTTAGCAAACATGTTAAACAACGTAGACAGTTATTTATCCCTTCATTTATCAAAGGTTAGCCTGGTAGCATTAAGCTGGTGTGTCATGTCTTAGGAAAAAGTTGTCTCAGGAAAGTTTAATTTACTTTCCAGTTGCTCTTAATCATTATGTAATTTTCCATTGATCTATGCAAAGTTGTTCAACTGTTTTCAAAATATCACAATAGTTAATAGTAAAACGTGTTTTCTTTTATGTGAATACCATGAATCAAAGCTAGATATCAGATTGAGCTTCTGTTTAAGGTAAATAGTTTATTTCGTTTTCGCTTTCTCGTTTCATACCATTTGCCATTCTCAAATTTTTTTCTACGAATTTTGAAAGCTATTTTTATAGTTGACAAAATTTCTTATGAATGTAATACAAAAGCTTCGTTGAAATGTGCTTTTGTAGTAAAAATGTACATATCTTCCTGCTTATCGTCCAACCCGTAGGTGTTCAGTGTTCACGTCGGCGAATGGTGACTTAATTCATTTTTCAATATCTTGATGGCAAAAATGTTTTGAAATGTTTATGATCATGTTACATGGGATAAATTAACATTAACATAGAAAAGGGGGTATAAAGTGCGTTATGATGGCAAACACTCTTGCAGTATATAGGTTGACTCAACTGGTGGGCTCGCAAAGGTTATTGACAGTCCGCAAGAACGGGCTGGAAGCTGTATCAAAATGAACGACTTCTTTGCAAAACGATCTTGTATCAAAAACCTAATACCGTCTAAACAATCGTAAGATGATATCCGTTGGTCAATATTTGGTCACCGATCAATCAAAGTCCGGTTACGTTTGATTTGGGACAGCGACTTCATATTGGTTTTATAAGGATCAAAGGGAATGTTCTATGCTCATTTTTCATGTTAAGAAACGTTTATAAATGTTGGTTACGATGATTGAAATTCTTAAGACATTACACAATGCCGGATATAGATATATTTGTTACGTAAACATTGGTTTAAACATTGTTTTACATTATGTTATTTAAAATACAATATAAAAACCGTATAGTATGGGGAAGATGTGCGTTATCCCACACAGTGCTTGCATACGTTTACACATTTTCGGCTAAAGGAAAATGTAATTGCTTAAGCACAACTTATTTAAAAACGCTGAAATTTAGTAGAAGCAATAAGCAATGACCTTTACCTGTAACGTGTTTATCATTTAAAAGCTATATTATTGTCAGCGATAAAACCATACTCCTATTACATTATGAAATTATAAAACTCTCATGTCATTGTAAAGACGTCCGCATCTTTATCAAGTAACTTATTTGCACAAGAAGGTCGGTGGTTTTGCGCAGATGGGTGAAAAGTCTGAATAGAAGAAACGAAAAAATTCCCATGTTTAATGATAATAAGGTTAAGTTGAATACCGAAATTCGACAGTTTTTAAGTTCTTTTTATTTTGAAACGTACTGTTTTCTTACCCTATTATTATTTATCCGATTTAAGTGCGTAAAAAGTATGTTGACTGATAGGACATGATCGCTTGCGTGATTTTGGGCGATAAAGCAAAAATCAGTTACTGTATGTGCATTTACGACCGGGTCAGTAACATCTTTCACACACATTACGATAACCGCTCCATGTTTTTTATTTTGTGTTTAGCAGTTCGAAGTCTGAACTTATATCAATGGGAAGACAATTAAAATACAAACGTATTGACCTCGTATTCATATGATAATTTATGTAATGTGACTCGTAATGAATATAATATTTCAAAAACCTTATGTTGATAGTTCGGAGTTTGACATCCATGCTTCCTGTGAAATTTTCTTAAGAAAATCTTAACATCTTAAAAAAACATCACACGCGAAAGGTATATGACACTCATTCTGTTTAAACCGACTATAATAGTTCGTGATATTTTCTTAAATTGTTCCTTACATTTCGTGGTGCATAAAAAATACTCGAATGCGAGTGCGTCTTTTAGATAATTTAAGTATCTTATATGGGCTTATTTTCGAAATGACTCACAGTCCTGAAGAAAAAAAGAACTAAGGACTAAATAGCCATGACTACAAACGACAGGAGGCAGCATTTAAACAGAATACTTTACAATCATTGCAAGCTAAGTTTAATTGGTGACATCATTGTTATGAAACAATATAAATGTAAAATAGATCAACAGTCAAGTTTTAAACATAAAACATACTTTGTTTGTCGTACAACACATACATATACATATTGTATTGATGTAGTAACTGGGTAGTTTCATAAATTTTGGTATTATGCCGTTATACTATATACCATATTGTATTAAAATGTAAATATAAATTAAGAGTTTTTAAACGTTATGTATATTATCAGTTTATACATGTACCACGCGTACATGACCTTGGCATGTATGTAAAAATTGCACATAGACGCACATAGAAGTACTCTGTTGTTGTTAATTTCACGAATATCGAACATACTTAGACATATATCAACGCAACAGATGTTGTGGTAACATACTTTAAGTTTGTATTGTTTAATATATAGTTCGGAATCCAAAATTTCAAAAAATCTAATAAATCCTTAAAGAGTCATTGTAAGTACCAGTGCAATAACATCCTAAGTAGAACGTGTCAGATCAAATGCATAGACACTCTCATGAAAATTCTCAGTACATATGCAATATCATCCTCAGCAGACAGTGCGAATAGTAATGCCATGAAAAAGGGACGGAGTCAGTACCAATGCAATAGTATCTGTATTATAGACTGTAGCAAGAAAGGAATGACATCCTAAAGACGCAATTTTAGTACCCATGCAATGGGATCCTCGAAGAGCCAGTGTTAGTACCAATGCAACGATAACGATTTACCAATGTAATGACAATATCAAAATGATGTGTCAGTACCAATACCATAACATATCAAGAGACAGTGTTAGTATCAATGCAATGATATCTCCGAAAAAAGCGTCAGTACCAATGCAATGACATCTTCAAGAGACAGTGTCAATACAAAAACAATCCCATCCTCAAGAGGACATGTCAGTATTGATGTAATCGAATCCAAAAGAGAGTGTGACCGAACCAATACAACGACATCCTCAAGAGACTGTGTCAGAAACAAAGCAACGTTATCACCGAGAAACAGTGTCAGTAAAAATGCAATGACATCCTCAAAAGACAGTGTCAATACTAATGCAATGTTATCCTCAAGAGGTTATGTCAGTATTAATGTAATCAAATCCACATAGATTATCTCAGAACCAGTGCAACGACTTCTACAAGACAAATTGTCAACACCAATGAAATGACATCCTCAAGATACAGTGTCAGTACCAATGAAAGGACAACCTCAAGAGACAGTGCCAGTGCAAATGTTATGACATATCAAGAGACAGTGGCAGTACCAGTATAATGTCATCTCAAGAGACAGTGTCAGTACCAATGAAATGACAACCTCATGAGACAGTGTCAGTACCAATGTAATTGCATCTCAAGAGACAGTGTACAGTACCAGTGAAATGACATCCTCAAGAGACAGTGTAAGTACCAAGTGCAGTGACATCCTCAAGAGACAGTGTAAGTACCAATGCAATGGTACCATCAAGAGACAGTGTAAGTACCATTGTTATGGCATCCTCAAGAGACAGTGTAAGTACCAATGTAATGGCATCCTCAAGAGACAGTGTAAGTACCAATGTAATGACATCTCAAGAGATTGTATCAGTACCAATGCTATGACGTCTCAAGAGACAGTGTAAATACCAATGAAATTACATTTCAAGAGACAGTGTAAGTACACATGTTATGACATCCTCAGGAGACAGTGTCAGTAGCAATGTAATGACATCTCAAGAGACAGTGTTAGTACCAATGTAAAGACATTTTCAATAGACAGTGTAAGTACCAATGCAATAACACTCTCAAGAGACAGTGTAAGTACCAATGTAATGACATCTCGAGAGACAGTGTCAGTACCAATGTAATGACATCTCAAGAGACAGTGCAAAACCAATGTAATGGCATCTCAAAGACATAGTTAGTACCAATGTAATGGCATCTCAAGAGAAAGTGTCAGTGCCAATGCAATGACATCTCAAGAGACAGTGTCAGTACCAATGTAATGGCATCTCAAGAGACAGTGTCAGTACCAATGTAATGACAACCTTAAGAGACAGTGTAAGTGCCAATGCAACGACATCTCAAAAGACAGTGTAAGTACCAATGTAATGACATCTCAAGAGTCAGTGTCAGAACCAATGTAATAACATCTCAAGAGACAGTGTAAGTACCAATGTAATGACATCTCAAGAGACAGTGTAAGTACCAATGTAATGGCATCTGAAGAGCCAGTGTAAGTACCAATGTAATGACATCTCAAGAGACCGTGTCAGTACCATTGTAATGACATCTGAAGAGACAGCGTAAGTACCAATGTAATGACATCGCAAGAGCTGTGTAAGTACCAATGCAATGACATGTCAGAGGAAAGTGTCGGTACCAATTCAATCGCATCCTCGAGAGACAGTGTCAGTGCCAATACAACGACATCTCAAGAGCAATGTAAGTACCAATGTAATGACATCCTCAAAAGACAGTGTAAGTTTCAATGTAATGACATTTTCAAGAGACAGTGCAATTACCAATGTAATGGCATCCTCATGAGACAGTGTAAGTACCAATGAAATGGCATCTCATTAGCCAGTGTAAGTACCAATATGTAATGTCATCTGAAGAGACAGTGTAAGTACCAATGTAATGACATCTGAAGAGACAGTGTAAATACCAATGAAATGGCATCCTCAAGAGACAATGTAAGTACCACTGTAATGACATTTTCAAGAGACAGTGAAAGTACCAATCTAGTTACATCTCCAGAGGCACTATTAGCACCAATGAAATCACATCCTCTAAAGAAAGTGTCAGTACCAGTGCAGTGACATCCTCAAAAGACAGTGTGAGTACCAATGCAATGACATCCTCAAGATACATTGTAAGTACCAATGTAATCACATCCATAAGAGGCAGTGTCAGTAACAAAGTAATGCCATTCTCATGATTCAGTGTTAGAACCAATGAATACAATCCTTAATAAACCGTGTCAGTACAATTGTCATGACATCATCAAGTGGCAGATTCGGTACCAATGTAATAACAGCATCAAACAGACCGTGTCAGTACCAATACACTAAAATCGGCAACCAGTGGCGTGTCCTGTTGCAATGAAATAAAATTATCAAAGGACAATGACAGAATGAATACAACAACTTCTACACGTGAAGTATAATTACAAATGAAATAACATCGACATAAGGCAGTGTCATTTTATATATGACCAGTGCCAATTCATTGAATACCAAGAGAGATAATAAAATGCAATAACGTACTCAAGAATCAATGTCATTACAATACAATAACATAATAAAATGACACTGTCATGTATCAATGCGTTGACCTCCGCAAGAGACTTATTCAGTACCATTGAAACAACATGTTCTAGAGACAAATGCATTGACATCCGTAACAGACATTGTTAATGCTATAACTTCCTTTACAGACAGTGTCATTTCAACAATCACGACCAATGTATTGACATCATATATCAGTACCTATACCGTACCACCATCAAGTAACAGTATCCTAAGTTAGAGTAAGATCCACACGAGGCTGTTGCAGTACCTATTCAGTGGCATCTACAAGGGACAGTGTCATTACCTATACAGTGACATCATATAGAGAAATTGTCAGTACCTATTCAATGGCATCCCCACGTCGCAATGGCAGAACACATGAAGTGACACCAGACAGGGCCAGTACCAGTATCTATACAGTTACATTATCAAATAACAATGTCAGAAGATATAAAGTGAATTCCACAAGAAGCTGTTTCTGTACTTATACAGTGACAGCCACAAAAGACAGTGTCAGTACCTATACAGTGATATCATATAGAGACATTGTAATTTCCCTTATCAATGGCATTCTCAAGCCGCAATGTCGTAACCTATGAAGTGACATCAGACAGAGGCAGTGTCAGTACCTATACAGTGACGCCTGCGAGAAGCAGCGTCAGAACCAATTATTAACATCCTCAATATATATAACCAATGCAATTACATACTCAGGAGACAGTGTCATGAACATTCTTAAAATACATTGGCATTTCAAAACAAATGTAGTAAGATACATAAGAGGATATGTCAGAACTTATGTAGAAACATCCTAAGAGAAAGTTTCAGTATAAATACATTTGTACAATGCAGTACCATAACAGTGGAATCCTCAAGATACATTGTCATTACATTTTCTGGAGGAAGAGTCACAGTTTAAATATCATTATGTTTGGTCTGTTTAAGTTAACAAAAGTTTGGTCGGCGATAAACACCTTTTGTCATTACCGTCATGCCCACAATTTACTTTGAAGTTTTGAAAGCAATAATTATCTTTGTATTGTTTTATAAACAATTATTTTTAAGTGTGAATCATTCAGGCTTTTCAATTATTTGTTGTTAATGCCCTATTTCCTCAGTGTTGAGGACACCTTTAACAAATGCTGATTATGAAATGTATTGCTGACTTAAAAAAAGCGAAACACTTTTAACTATTCTGTAAAGGAGCGTTATTTCGCTTGTTAGAATTAATGTTTACATTCTCTTTTGAATCTTGGACAAATATTTTCGAAAATTGTCATTAAATAAATATGTTAACCATTAAAGTATTTTGTCTGAAGCAGTGCATACAAATCGCAATTGTAATGTTTTATTAAATAAAGTGCATATACGATTTAAATATAAATTTATATTAAAAACACGACTTTACAATATAATATCATTTTAAATTTATATTAAAAACACGACTTTACAATGTATTAGTCATTATTTAACATGTCGTGTAGTATTGTACTACGCTTTTAGACAGATATATAAGCCCATTCTCAATTTAAATTCGGCTCTACGCTTAATTATTTGCAAACTTTAAACGCATCCAGCCAAGTATGAAATGTATGAAATGTAATACACGGCATGTTCCTTCTTCCTTTTTAAGAAACACGGTAAACAATTTATCGCTACTTAAAATGGGATATTTAAAACCGTTCGGGTTAAGCGATGAATACGTTTCAAGATATGACTCAATGTATTTACAACCACGGTTTTTATATTTTTGAAACATTTGAATTTAAAATTACTTTCAGACATTAAATATATCTCATGTATATGAAAGTTATCATGTTGTATTCGCAGTATACTGCAAAAAACTTAAATAATATACATTATATAACGTATTTCGTTTATATTTTTAAATAATACAAGTTACTGTGCGAGAATCGCAACCGACATAAAAAAAATCAATGGCTATACAGATGTATATAATGATATTGCAATGAACCGTTTCATCAAGTATAACCATGTGTTCTGTAATGAAGTTAACCTTAATACCATAGCATAGTTTGGTATTATCTGGTGATCCCTGGTAGATCTGTTATGTCTCAACATATGGTACGATTAAACTTTGGCATACATGTATGATTAAAGCACATACAGTAGAAGTATAAGCATTTATTACGTTACAATATACAAGAAAAGTCATCTATTATAACACATTTTAGATTTGTGTTAAATTAATCACGTTTACGTGTACAAAGACAGTTATTCACTAACTAACTATCAGATAGAGTAAAAAACACGATCAAAATAATTATTTGTGTATACTACTGAATGTGTAAAACTTTAATTGAGGACCAACTTTAAACAAAATGTGTCATAACTATTATCTTAAGATACTTTTCGATTTCGAAAATGTATGTACAGTGTTAAAGCGATAAATTATATGTTTTAAAAAGCTTAACGATTGCTTTTAAAGCACATATTTTTAAGATTGCAATGAGACAAATAATAAAAGGATGCAACAACAATATAATGTATTATTGCATGCACGACAAAGTGTATCTGGGTGGTTTAAATGAAGCGTTAACGGTGTTTAATTGTTATGTAGTAAGCCCTGTGTCGAACGTTTCAGTTATTCACGAATAGAAAAATTAAAAACTTGCAATTCGTGGGCTTAGCGCAAAAAAGTCGTAAATGATGTTTTTTTAAATGACGTTATTGCATATTTTTTGCTATAGTTTCAATGTTAATAATCTGAAAAAAAATAAAACTAAATACTGCTTAAAAAAACCAAAACTGTCATTTGGCAAAAGGTCAAATCTGAAAATGAAATTATTTTCAGAGCAAAACGGTCGTATCTGCAGTTGCAAACGCTTTGCACTGAAAATGAATATTAACATTATAGTGTAAAAGTTACAGTGCATAGCATGTCAGACTGTGACCATGATACCAGTACATACAGACTGAGACAATGCTGTAACTTTTGTTACCCATTGGGAATAGTACCAGCCCAATCCGGAAAATTGTTTGAGAAAAAAAACAGAAATTGAGAACAATGGTGCATTTGATTTGTTTGCTCCGAAATACAGTAACATTTATAATTTAATGTTGTCAAGCGGCCAATATTATATTTACTTAGGTTCAATTCATAGAGTAGCATTAGAAAATTAATTAATATTTGCAATGTTTTTTTTAATTTTCTTCAACTGGATTTTTTTGACAGCAATTTGGAAATTTGTTGTTTTTTCCTAATTTCAAAAAATGCCATTTTCCGGCACTTTATAAAACAAATGAAATCAATTGCTGCAATAGTACCAGTACATTGTATGTCAGACTGTAAAAATGGTATCGGTATGTATAATGTTAGATTGTGACAATAATACTTGTACGTAGCATGTTAGACTTTGACAATGATACCAGTAAGTAGCATGTCAGACTGTGACAATGGCACATGCACGTAGCATGTCAGACTGTGACAATGGTTCCAGTTCATAGCAGTTCAGACTGTGAAACTCGCAGTTCTGACTGAGACAATTATACCAGTACCTAGTATATCAGACTGTTTCACCAATACCAGTAAGTATCACAAGTGTGACAATTTTACCAGTACACAGCATGTCAGACTGTTAATGGTACCAGAAGTTAGCATGTGGGACTGGGATAATGGTACAAGTGCATAGCATCTGAGACTGTGACAATGCGACCAGTACGTAGTATGTGAAACTGATACAATGGTACAAATACAAAGCATTTCAGACTGTTACAATTGTACCAGTACCTAGCATGTCCGACTATTACAATAGTACCAGCATGTCAGACTGTGACAATTATACCAGTACGTAGCATGTTATACTGTGACAATTGTACTAGTACGTTGAATGTGAGACTGTGACATTGATATAAATATGTGGCATGCGAGACTGTAACAATTTCAGTATGTAGTATGTGAGAACATGACAACTTTACAAGTGCGTAGCATATGAGACTGTGACGATTTCACCAGTATGTAGCATGTCATACTGTGACAATGGTACCAGTACTAAGAATGTGATACTGTGACTATGGCACCAGTGCATATTATCTGAGATTGTGACAATCGTACCAGTATGTTGCATGTGCGACTGTTACACTTATACCGGTATGTAGCATGTCAGACTGTGACAATTATACCTGTGTATCATTTGAGACTTAGACAATGGTACCAACATGTAGCATCTGAGACTGTGAGGATAATACTAGTACATAGCATCTGAGACTGTGACAATGATTTCAGTATGTAGCATGTCATACAGTGACAATTATATCAGTAGGTAAACTGTGAGAGTGTGCAATTTTACCACTACTTAGCTTGTCAGACTGTGAAAATTATACCAGTACGTAGCATGTGAGACTGTGACAACGGTACCATACGTATCATCTGAGACTGTGGCAATAGTAATTGTACGTTTAGCATGTCAGACTGTTACAATTATACCATAATGTAGAATGTAAGAGACTGTGATAATTGTATCTCTACGTAGCCTGTCAGACTGTGACATTTATACCAGTAGGAAGCATGTCAGACTGTGACAATGGTACCAGTATGTACCATGTCAGACTGTGACAATATTACAAGTAGGTAACATGTGAGACTGTGACAATGGTACCACTACATAGCTTGTCTGACTGTGACAATTATACCAGTATTTATCATGTGAGATTGTTACAATGGTACCTAGTCGCCGTTCGTGCTTTCCATGTTTTGTATAATTACCGCTTACAACATCATTTAACTATAGTGCGTTGTTTCAAATTGCAGCTTGTCAGACTGTGACAATTATATCAGTAGGTAGCATGTCGGACTGTGACAATGGTTCCAGTATGTAGCATGTCAGACTGTGACAATTTTACCAGTATGTTGCATTTGAGACTGTGTCAAATATACCAGTACGTGGTATGTAAGACTGTATCAATGGTACCATAACATAGCATGTCAGACTGTTACAATTATCCCAGTATGCAGCATGTGAGACTGTGGCAATTGTACTACTACGGAGCTTGTCAGACTTTGCCAATTATACAAGTAAGTGGCATGTCATACAATTATAATTACAATTATACCAGCATTCAGCATGTCAGATTGTGACAATGGTACAATTACGTAGCATGTCAGACTGTTACAATTATGCCGGCATGTTGCATGTCAGATTGTGAAAATCGACTCAATATTTAGAATGTCAGACTGAGACAATGGTACCAGTATGTATCAAGTCAAACTGAGACAATTGTACCAGTACAAAGCATGTCATACTGAGACAATGGTACAAGTTTGTAACTGGTCAGACTGAGACAATTGTACCAGTGCGTAGCATGTCAGACTGAGACAAGGATATATGATGCTCAAAAGGTATTAAAAAGATTACAAGGATTTTGTCCTTGTTTCTGACTTATCATATTTCTTATATCACACTTATTTTTGAATAGTTTGTATTATAATTAATAAAGCGACTTTTATGCCTGCTTTTAATAACAAAGTTATTTTTTTTTATAAAAATAAGCTGATAAGATATACTTGTTTTGATTTAAACTCTGTTGAATTATAATAATTACAAAACAAATTCTAAATAATTTTAACAGATGTAAAGATATGATGATAACCTTTTTTCTTTTTATGTTTTGGTCTTCTAATTAAAAGGAGACTATACGATTTTAATATGTGTTAAATTGTGATATTTTGATAAAATTTTTATACAATAACAAAAAATAGACAAGAACAAAAAAACATTGAAGACGAATTTAATAAAATGCAGCAAAGACAAATAAGCGCGCGAGCCGAGTGTGACGAAGATATTTCGTACATATTTTACTACAATAACCGAAGCATTCGTCTTTTATTATGATCGGAGTTGGTGTTCGTGTGTCGTATGAAAAGATATCGTTACAGAAAATTAAAATGATCCGTAAAACTAAATTTAAATTCACATCGTACATGCATGACTTGCATTCTTTTTTATCGATCTCGGAATTAAATATTTTACTTATTTCGCATCTTTCGACACATGTTCTTCTTAACTTTTATTTAATTTATACTGAAATATATGTTTAATTTGCTGCATACACATTTTATAAAATTCATAAATATTTGACAAAATCGTAATGTCTCGATTTAATAACTCTGTATAGGCCCCCAGTTAATGATTAATGATCATTTTTCTGTTTCTAGTATGTCTGCATACCTTTACATAATTACATTTTTTTTGTTCAAATAAACTGATTATACTTTACTTTATGTCCCTCAGGTAATCCAACCTGAATCCAAATAAATATAAAATTAGTATTTTTTTACATCATTAATTTTTTTTTCAGTAAACACATATTTCAAGTATTCAGAATACAGGTTTGAATATAACGTAATATTGACAGAAAAAACTGATCCGATTTTCAGATACAACCTTTTTGCCTAAAAAATACAATATCGCATTACACGATTTTTAGCGCAAAACAGTCGTATCTTGATATTTAACACATATCTCCGATTACAATAACGTCAATAGAGGTATATTGTGTGAACTTTAAATAAATGTACAATACCTACATGTATGCAAATTATTTTGTATAACTGATAACAATAAATACAATCTATTTTTTTATCGTACTGAAAAGTTTACAAAAACTCAGTTACGACCGTTTTTCGCTAAGCCCGCGAATTGCATTGTAATATACACTAGGCGTTTATCCTTTATTTAGTATCATATTTACCGATAGTGAGACGATTATTTAGTTTCTTACTGAAGCTTCAGTACAATGACAATCCATGGAAGCAGTAGCCCATTACGTTTGAACCATGATATAAGCGTCTCTGGCCAACCAGTAACGAGCTAACTGGTCACGTGGTAATGTCACGGTTTGGGGCACAAGAAGCATTTGGTTTGTAACCAAGGAGTGTTATGGTTGTTTAAGAGTTGTTATATAAATTCGAGCGAATTAAATTATATATCCTGTACATCGTACAATGTAAGTAGAATGATATGTTTTATTGCTAATATTTATGATTGTTTGGAATGCACGCAATAGAAATATACATATCGTTAAAACACAATGTTGTAATTTTCATGTATTTAATAGCTCAGCAGATTAAGTCTTTTTATCAAGGATTCTTTCAGTTTGTGATGCAAGCACCAAATTTGGCACATATACTCTTCGGTAACTATATTAGCCCATACAAAATTTCCAAATGGCGTCCGTTTTCAAGATGGCCGCCATCAGGATTAAAAAATGAAAAAAAAGAAACAAATTCTCTGAAAGGTTTTACTGCTGTGAATATTACTTGATATTGATTTCGTACACAACAATTTGACTAGTTTGAATTTAAATTCAGACATTGTTTAAGTTTAATATAGTTCACACAAGTCTAACATGGCTTCAAAATGGCCGCCAAGATGGCCGCAAAAACCTATTTATGATCATAGCAAATTAACTATCAACTCAAATTTGATAAATTTGGTGTCTATACCCAGGTTTCATGGGTCAAAGAACACATTTATTTCGTCAGACAAAGTGTAAGTTAATAATGTTACACAGAAATCCAGCATGGTGTCCAAAATGGCTGCAAAGATGGCCGCCAAAACATATTAATGATCATAACTGTGTTACTTTCCACTCAATGTTAGATCTAGATTTTGGTGTCTATAGATAGGTTTTAGGGGGCAAAGAACACATTAACTTCATCAGAATTTTTTTTAAGTGTATTATATATCACACAAATCCGAAACGGCGGCCAAGATGGCCGTCAAAACCTTTTTATAATAATAAAATATGACTATGTAACTGTCCACTCAAATTTGATAAATTTGGTGACTATTCCCTGGTGTCAGGGAGAAACCCCCCCACATAAATTACATATTTATATCATCAGACAAAATGTGACCTATTTATATTACACAAACGTCCAACATGGCGATCAAAGTGGCCATTAACACAATACAAAGGAACACACGTCCATAACTTGTTGCTCAAAAGTTATGATTGTTATGTAAAACGCCATAGTTGAGGAGACAACGAACACTTCAATCGAGTTGAGGTAATCATTAAGCAGTTGAATAATCATAAACTCCAATTTATGACATTTGGAAGAGAAAATGAACTAGCACATGACTTAAATAGGATCAGGTTTTACTAACTTCTTTAAACTTCATTTTTTACCGTTGCTGAAAATCAATGAATATTTATAACAGCCTGAATAAGCATGAGTTCTTTCAAAAGATTAATTTTATACACTTTGTGTTCCTTTGACTATTTATTTACATCAAAACAGAAGAAGATGGTATTATTGTCCCTTTCGGAGTAATGAAAGATGTAGATGAGCAAATATGTATCCTCGCCCACCAACTGTGTGGTGCTACGACGGGATCGTTATACTGTTTCTTTAACAACTTCAACGTCTGCATCCACTAAAAACAGAACAACATAGCATCCCATTCAAGGCAGAGTTGTGCTGACCAGAGCAATCATGCCGGCCTTGTTTCTGTCACGAGACAAAAAGTCTTCTTTTTTAACACGAGAATTCTGTTTCTTTGCTGAAACTCACAATATGATTCACGTTTGTTTCATCGTCTTCTGTGCGTGCTGTCTTTGTTATAATGACCGTCTTCGTAGCCATCGAACCCCACTGTCGTTTGTGTTAATGCATTTTCTATGAATCTACATAAGACTAGGCTATTACGTTATATCTGTCACCCTTCTCCATGGTCAAGGATGCAGCAAAGTGCCACTATCATGCATCTGTTTCATGAATACAGTTCATCTCAGCCTCACATGACGTGTCTATAGCATACTCTCAAATTGCCTGAGCGATCTGAGGTTTATCTGCTGTACAAAGTATGTTCTTGGCTTCAAAGAAGGCAACAAGATGGGAGATCAGTTCAAAAGACAAATACGACTGCAAGGGAAGGATCTCCAGATTTGGACACCACCAGGAAACGCTGGAACAGAAGAGAAGGATAAAAAGCACGGTCAGAAGCAATCTTAACAGCCTAGCAATTCCTAAGAGCGTTGGCTCTGTATTGTCTCGTGAATTTTTAAGACCGACTTTCCTATGATACTTCTTAGGATCGTTTTCCAAACCGCCTCAACTGCATGAACATTCACATCTGACCCAGCCACTATCTTATAGACAATGTTTCTCAGAGAAGGGTTAGCTGTGTATGGAGAGCAGGTTGTAATCTGTGTCTGTTTTTCTATAGATCAAAAGAATCCCTTTTGATGCACGCCTCAGTTGAAACTTCGTGTTGTGAAATTAAAGTATAGGTCAGATCTATTAAATCATGCATCCCACTGTTATGCTCGGATAATGCAGATAGGGTCCAAGGGGTATTCATTTCCTCGGCCATTTCACTGCCGCGAGTTAAACAGCATGTGCTCTATAAACACATCATCAATGTGTGCTCAATGACAAGATCACGTCCGATACCAGCATAGCACTGATGGCTCCTACAAACGACGTGAAACAATATACCGAACTTTCGATAAACGTGTGGGTGCGTTTCCTCTAGGTCGCTTATTTGCAGCAAAGATGGATAGCAAATCGGGCACTGCTTGCTAATGCATCAGCCAACACCCAGTACGATATGCTTTTATCAACACCCTTAAATTGTTTATAATAAGCTGATAATCCAGACATATTATGCTTGTCTTTGAGGTCTGGGCAAGTTCATGTTTCTTCTTCTCTGTAGCTCTCTCGGGTTTGATATAAATCGCATAACATTTCATATGCTAGCGTCATGTTACAAATCCTTTGCACAGTCCAGCAGTATCTGAATGTCTGGATCTTCCTGGATCATTTCGGCTGTAAGCTGGCTGTGTATGCACTTTTCAACAAGAAGATGGTCCCCTTGAAGCCCTCTTGACAGTTGTTCGTGTCACAATGTGCACAATTTTGCGCATGTTCTCTATGGACTGACTTAAGTATGTTAATGCGAGCGGTTTCTGCCATGAGGGATCCTTTGCCCACCCCCCCCCCCCACAAGTTCATACGTTAATGAAACATCCCAAATTCTAATCAACACATTAAACTGCTTTGTGGCGAATCAATGCTGATTTCGGCAGCCTTTCAATACAAGGAATAGTCAAACATTACAATGGTGTGAAGGTTGTGGCAAGGATGCAAACTAAGGCTTATGTTGACAGAATGCACGCTTTTTTCCCATTGTACATATTAGTCATAGGAAAGAATTTGAATGACAATTGCAGTCCAGGGAACAGTATTTTCTGGTGCAAGATACGCATCATTCCCTGCAATGTTGCATAAAGCTGAATAATATCGATCCTCTTGTCAAAATCCAAAAATCACGGCAGGTCCAAACTATGGCGTTTCACATAACAATCATCATGTCAAAAGTAATGGACTTGTGGTCCTTCGTATTGTGTCGTTTGACGCCATGTGAGATTTACACTTAAACTATGTCTGACAATCGTTATGTGTTCTTTGCCACTCGAAACCTCGGTATAGACACCAAAATCATCAATTGTGAGTGGAAAGTTACAAAGTTATGATCATTTATAGATTTTGGTAGCCATCTTGGAGGCCATTTTGGACGCCATGTCGGATTTGTTTGTGATATAATAAACTTAAATAACGTTTACAGATTTTAATGTGTTTTGTGCCCCTTGAAACCTATGTATAGCCACCAAAATAATCAAATTTCAGCGGATATTTATATACTCATGATAATGTTAAGGTTTTGGTGGCCATCTTGGTGGCTATTTTAGACGCCATGTTGGATTTGTGTGTACTATTGTAAACTTAAACAATGTCTGATGATCTTTATGTGTTCTTTGCCCCTATAAACTTAGGTTTAGACAACACATTCATCAAATCTGATTGTATAGTTACATAGTTATGATCATTAATAGGTAATTAGCGGCCATCTTGGCGGTCATCTTAAAAAAACAAACTTTTCGGTGGTCCGATTGTGGCAATCTTTTGATATGTTTTAAAGGACCCTCTACCCTACCAGGATCAGTTAAAATTTCCTTTGTATCATTATTTGGGTTTTGAAGTTATTTTTTCATATATTGACCCTTCTAGTACTTGTTGCTAAAAACAGAGTATTGGCGGCCATCTTGAAAAAATGCCGCCATTTTGAATTTTCAAGTGGCTAACGTGCTTTTTAAAGAAAAGGGTACCTAAAGGTTATTTATGCAAAATGTCATGTTTGCATCACTAAATGAACGATTTTTTCAATAATCAGCGCAGTTAAAACACCACACGTCAAAATAACAAAAATTCATTTTCCCCACGGCCTGATAACAAAAGACGACAATGACTACACAATGTAAAGCATTGAATTAATGTCAACATTTATAAATTCATAAATATATCAAGATGCTATCTTCAACATTGCAAATATTGAAGATTAAACAGCGCGCGTGGAATCTTAAGATTTTGAATGTCTGTTATTTCTTGAAGTGCCCTGATTAGCTATAATATTCGCATGAACAATTGCATCTTCCTGAGGTAGAATTTAAAATTCAAAGGAAGATATAATAGCGCGCGTGAAATGTAACGCGTGCTTTGATTGGTTGTTTTATTTAGTAGAACCCTGATTATCATCATCATCATCCTATTTTTTTTTACTAATTTGCAGTTTTCAAGGTGATTGCTAACAATCGTTTTATAATATAAATGTATGGAATATAATAAGTAAATCAGCACCTTTCTGAAATATTATGCTTTAAATATTGGTGTTTACAACATTTTTAGAAATGTGTGATAATTGATGAAAAATATCAAAAAAATTTTTGAATAAGTGTATCATAAAGTATGACTGACACATAACCAAAATACTATTTGCTCTTTGATTGGAAGCCTCCTTTAATTTTTTTAAGTAAATTCATAATACAATATTTATCATCTGCTACTCAGTTTTACTTTCACCACCATCAACGCAGATAAAACATCAAAATTGTAAACAACTGGGACATAAGATTGAACCTTAAAACTTTTTCTATAACACAAGTTTACCGTGTTCTTTTAAGAACTTTATCAGATATTGAGCTGATTTTTGGTTCGCGATTCTACCTACATGACCGAACGATAAAGTGTAAAACTAATTCCGGCCCATTGATCTTTGACGAAGTTATGGGCCCTGGGCTTAAATTTCACTACCTTAGCCGTTTTCATCAGGGCTTTTTTCGCAACTCGTTCAGATTCAGTTGATTATTATGCCCCTGGTAGGGTGGTTTATGGCAGTTCAACTGTCCGTCTGTCCGGCATTTCAGTATCCACACTTTTTTCAAAACGCTTTCAGATATTGGCCTGATAGCTGGTGTGTGAGTCTGCCTACACTACTTTCGGATGAAGTATGACTTTCGTTCCGGTCTATTGATTTTTTGGCGTAATTACGAGCCTTGCACTTTGAAAAAGAAACTTGCACGTTCAAAGTAATGAACAATTTTCCATATCGCCTCTTTAATTGTTTCCAACATAATTTGTTTTTCACAAACTATTAACGTCAGCAATATTCAGGTCCTCGACCTCCTGTATCGTTTACTTCCATTCGCTGCTTGTCTTTCCTTTGCCAGCCTTATCTACACCGGCGAGTACAATAGCAAAAATCCCATTGTTAATCAGGGACAATAAAAAAAAAAATTCCTCTTTCGTAATGAAGAAAATTGTACTGTGGGCCCTTTCATGAGTGACCAATTGCAGAAGATACTTCATTAAAAAATTCCTAACTTGACAGCCAGCTGAGGGTCGGTTGGTTGAGCGGCCTCACGAGTCCCCCGTCCCCCACCTGCGTACGGGCCTGACATGCGTAGACAGATGTAGAAAGTTTGTTGAGCGTTTTTATGGTGATCGTGCTGTTGTTAAGTCGAATGAGGCAAGTGATGATTGTGTTGCCGGTGCTCTGTCATAGTTGTTGTTTGATAACATTGAAATATATCTGCTGATCGTATCGTGTTATTTTATTAATGTAAACATAAACATTCCTGCTTGAACATATTCATGACACATTGCAACGTGATGATTCGACACGAAAGAAAAAGTTTCTCCTTTAGTGAAGCACCCCAGAAATCCGATACCTTGAGAACACTGTAATACCATTCGATACACTTACTAAAAGCCTCTGCAAAACAATGGCTGGAAATGAGATTTTTCGTCACAAAAAAGAATAAAAACGTCACTGCTCACATAAGGTTTCCTGGTCTTCTCCAGATGGTATCAATGTTTTTCCAACATGGTCATTAACAACGCAACTTTTCCCATAATAAGTACTTTTCTGGAGAAACCCTGCTGAGAGGTAATTTGTAAGTTTGTACAAATCCTTTTATTATTGTTGTGGCTTGCAAATTAAAGCAGGTGTTCTCCCCTAAATTCCTTAACATGACAAATTTTGCCCAATCTTCTACTTCAGTGAGACACATTTTGCTCATATTTTAAGAAAATATGTCAGGTTTTTTGTCCAAATGTATGCCAATAACTATGTTATCAATGTTAATACACAGTTGTTTCAAATGGGACTTTTTATAACTTTTTTCAATTTACTTACCCTATGTACGCTCATGCTGAAATACACCACGCTGCTCGAATGGAATTACGGTGCTCACAAGGTATCAGATTTCCTGGGGTTTATGGCTCAGTCCACAAAAAATCGCGCATATATATCTTAATAATGGAATATGCTATGCAATTTATAATATTAAAAAACATAAAGCGAAGAATCGTCGCAAATGTTTTAACAAATATCGAATTTCGCCATCTTTCCACGCGAGTGGGTTCGTTCGGGTAATAAAGAGAGGGTGTCGTATTGCGAACGACACAACTCGATTTTAAAAATGACTGGTAACCGGACCGAGATGTGTTACTTATATGTATAAAAGGACATTGTGTATATTAATAAGTAAAAGGAGCCTTCTTCCCATGGTGACATTTTGTATTAGGAAACACTAAAGTGAAATATAATAAAATATAAATAATAAATATACATGTATAATTATGAATATATATCTATAATTAAATTAACTTAAACTTAAATAAATAACAACGACAACATTTTATATGCTGCAGTTTATGGCATTTGCATGCACTATACAATCACCGCCATAGTCATGTTAATATGTAACAAAGATGCTGCTATGATAGGCTGTAGATATGCATGACAACAAACGGGGTTTTCAGGATATTGAAAATTCCCTTTAGTCTGGTTATATAAGCTATGATACATATTTACCTAGCAATAGCAGTTCCTGACAACTATTAACACCGTGTCTCATTTCCGCCAGTTTTTTTTCGATAATGATACTTTATTTACCTCGTCCATGGGTATGTGCAGGTCGTGGTCATCCTGCTCCATACCGTACATGCGTTTGTGTTAGTATGCGTAAGCAGTGTTCTAATCAAGTGTTAGCATATAATATCCTTATACATACATATACACTATATCATCTACAAATGTTTAAACATCCGCCAGTTTAACAGAACATACCAGCATACTTGAGCGTCGGTAGTGTCATACCGCAAGCTGAGGTTATTGTTATAAATTATAATAATGCACATTTATGCACAATTAGTCACCTTTTAACTTGTTGTGCAAATTTATGAACAAAGCAATCACCCTTTATAAATATGTCATTTGGTTGTCAAATGCAGTTGAAATACAACTATACAGAAATAACAAATACTAAACAAACATTGTCTCCCATGGTTCGACATACGACATTAACCCATCCTCAGACCGGTTCAGTCTTCTTAAGAAGGCTTTGATTGTCAGGTATGCAAGTTGTCCCGGTTCTGTGAAAACACCGCGACTATATCAAAGTTTTCCTAGTAAGAGAAGTTCTAGTATTGTGGAACACTATAACACTACATTTGTCTTGTAAAAAATACCTATATTCTATCTACGGTATTTCCTCACTTGTTGTCACAATAAATGTATCATTTACTATGCGACATGTGTAACAAATAAAGCTATGTTCTGTTTCGCTCCGTACTACAAGGATTTATTTTACATTGTTAAATGGTAACAAATGTGGACGCTGTTGTCGTATCTTGCTGACAGTGAACATTGACTTAAATGTTACATGTTAAATAAGACAAGGGTATTGAATCAAGTGACTGTTTGGGGTTCCACCTTTTAACATTATTGACATTTTTAAACACATAATTTCTGGATTTCAACCAAACGACCTATTTTAATGTTGCCTATGGAAATGCAGAATACATCAGAATTACTTTATTTAATAGGAATGTGTTCTTGTTCAAAAAATTCCATTCATGCTGCATTCATTGCACACGCTTAGTTTCATGCAACGTGTCATTTTGTCACCGATTTAAGACGTATTCAAGGATATAATCGTATTCCTTAAGATATCGGCACAAACTGCAAGAACACTGTCTTTTATGAATTATAGATTTTTGCAACACTGTCTTTTATGCATTATAGATTTTTTGCAAATGCATTTCAATAACTTCAGCTGTTTGCAAAAGTTAATGGTTTGATTACATTATGTCCAGCCCGTGCGTAAACCTCTCAAAACCTCGTTGATTTTGCACCCTGAAGACAATCTAAGCGTTGGCCGGCAATGTTTCATAACTATTGATAACTTATTTTTATTATTCATTATTTATTATTATTTATAATATTAATTTTTATTATACTTTCTACGGGAGTATCATGTAGGAACTATTTTTCAAGTAAGAATCTGGCTATTAGAACTAGTTTAAAACGCAATTTATGAATGTTTCACACTTTTTTAATCGAACAAGGGAACTAACTATAGTTTCAACGCACCTGAAAGAAGCACGCGGTTCTTTCTGTTCGTGTCATAATGAATGATGTACTCGATGATTTAAATAAATTTTTAAGTGTTCTTATCTGAAAATGGTTTTGCTCTCGAAATTTAGTTAAAAGCCATGGACATAGAAAACATTGATGTCGTCATTCAATCTCTAACTACGCCACTGAACGCTGATCACTGAGCCATTATGCAAAGTGATATGTATGTTGGCCATTATCTAAGTAGACGGAACAGTAGCATATTTAAGTTCCACCTTTTACTTAATTATGTAAGTATTTTAAGTTTAAGTAAACTCATATTCCGATGTGATTTGATTATACGTGTTTTATTGTGTCTAAGCTGGTACTTCATTTGTCTAATAACCTGTGTTGTAAAACTCTTATACACTAAAGACATGGATATGCGTTTCTATTTAATCTACTGGTTGTTATTTTGACGACATGTCAGTCAGATGGATTTCTTCGAATTTGTTTTTGTTACATTGGTGACGGAGACTTAAAAACTGCACGACGTTACTTACCTAGAATTTAAAAAAATGGCCCTTGCCTGTCTTTTCGTCTCCAATGTCAAGCATTAGTTAGCCCTGCCTTTATACTTTTATTTTGGCGCATCAAATATTTTCAGAAACATTTTAATGCATTTGTAGGATGGCGACAATCTGTTTATGATTAATAGTACGGTGAACTAATAAACTCCACTACTACAGCAAATTTTTCATACACAGTTTTTCGAACTAATAATAAGCAAGTCATATGTCAGTTTTTTATGCGTATCTTATATTTATATATCACCAACGAAATATTGTATCTTAATATTTGATTTACACGCAGTTTTCTTTCGACACATTTAAATCACACGTTCATAGCCGTGTCATGCGAAAATGGTTTTTATGCGTTTAATGCTAGCGTATCTTAAACCCAACCTGTGCGTTTGCGCAGTCTGTTCAGAGGCGATGCTGTTCGCTAAAAAATCACCCAATATGTTATGGTCGTATAATGTATCTCCGAACCAGACTGAGAGATGCGCAGGCTGTGTGGACTATATATGTGATGGTCGCATATGAAATAAGATCGAGGGGCAATTAAAATCTCGTTGTGAATTGTAAATGGCACATTTTAGCACGATTTTTTTTCAAAATTAAATTCAAAATAGCAAACTTTAAATAAGGGCAGCCTATCTAGGCGTTCAGGAACGATTACTAGACGCGCTGACCAAGTACGGCAAACATTTGTGGTTGGGTTATTAAACGATTTGCCTCTCATTGTGACACTATACTATTTCGGCAACGTTTGCTTTCTCATATTGAAACTAAAACTGAGTATGTCGGTATTGAATTATATATTTTCCGGACTATATAATGCAGGATTACTGACCCTGAAATTCTGTGAGGTTTTAACCATAATTGTAACTTATGTGCCATTTGAACATACAGAGAGTAATCCGGAATTCCTTACACAGAACAATGTGCTTAATATCGATTACTTAGCACAAAACGACTCATTTTATAAAAATCCAATTCGATATATTTTCATGTAATTACAAAAACGTGGGACAATCAAGAAGTCCCATGGGAAACAGAAACATCCCATGGGGGCACCAACTTTGCTAAAAAAAAAGTTCACAATGAAAAAAGGCATTTTGTTAGCAACACTAATCAATTGTTAATAGAAGATAAGACTTTTATCGCATGCTTTATCACAAAGAAGCAAATCTGAAAGAAAAATGATACTTGTGTTTGCGAAAGTTTTGTTTTGCAAAGTTTGTTCCGTTGGCAGTTATTTATTCCTTGACATTTACGTACTATTTCAACTCCACGAGACACTTAAATTTGTTATTTGAAACTCGATGCAAACGTTTTTTTTAATGTTTAAGAGGTTGATAGATTCACACTTTAAAATGCTTGTATTATGGGTTGACCAATTTAGCAAATTGCGTGCCACGGTAAAAAGCTCAACAATGCATATATCTGCTCAGCTAGTAATCTTCAAGCCTTGGTCAAAATGATATTTTTGGAACACAAGTTTGTCAGAATTTGGATAACAAAAAGTAAAACTGAACTTCAACACAGCTTTCGTTTATGGGCTTTAAATTATGCGTTGTATCAGTATTCCTGAAAATTATGAGTGTTCCTTTAAAATACTTTCTCATGAATTCTGTATATATAAAAAACATGGCGAATTATAGGCATTTTTAGGTCTCCGAAACAGACTATTCCAGGTCTAATCTAAACAAAATGTATATTTATTTTTTCCGATAGCTTCTTTAATTTCATTACGCAGTCTGGAGTAACTGCTCGAACGAATTAAGAACATAAGTATAATCTGTACATAATGAGGCAGCCATAATATGTACCGGCGCCGCTATATTTTTTATTATGAAGTGTCTATTAAACAATGAAAGTTTCAGAACACGTTTAATTCGAAAGCAGAAGAACAAATTACATGTATTTCATATTGCAAGGTAAAACGCAGCATATGTCGCCAATATCTATCAAAAGATCTTTTTACAACCTTAGAAACAACAAATCCGTTATTATTATTTAGGCAAGAAGTGAATCATACAAATGCTCATTAAAAAAAAAAAGCTTTACAAGAGTATAATGCCCTTTCGCCAGACTTGCAGTGGTGGCTTCTTTTAAAGTCTCTTTGGCGAAAATCTTAAAAAAAACATCTGAAACATTCAATATTGAAAAGGTTCGCACGATTTGACTTTCGTTTCAACTTTCTAAATAACGACCTTTTCCGAAAAGCACTAGTGAAAAGTCCTCATCTATCGTGTCTAAAAATTAAAACTGTCAACCTTTTCGTTTACTTAGTCAGGGGAACACATTTCTTTGAATAATCTGTTTGGAAATAACCCGCATCTTACAATAAATAGCATACTATTTAAGTGTTGAAACATAGAACTTGAGAATAGCTTACGTCGTATTCTCAATTAACAACGATATATCTTCTCCTAATTACTGGAAACAGGAATCAACATTTGCTGTTGTCGATTTCTTTCTTCCGTACCTGTTTTTCGTATATCCACTTAGTCTTGCACAACTTCGTACTGTACTTGATACATATTTTTAATTTTTTTTTGTTTATAGGGATAATACACGTTTTCTATGGCATGATCATTTGCGGGCATACGAAAAATTCGTTCCTACGGATTTTTAGAGCGCCTGCAGATGATTATTTCCGAGAAAATGTGTATTTGCTATATAATTGCATAAACAAATCACACATATCAAAATAAAGTAAAATAACTTTGAAAACAATATGTCTTAGTCATTCGACATCAACAAAATACTTCGATTATTTCATATGACGCCATACAGTTCAATGTTGTGTTTTACATATGCCTAACTCGGTTATCATCAGAATTGACGAAAATTTACCTTTGGATAGGCAGTTTTCGATTTAAAATGTGTTTAAGCAGTGGATAAATGCAAAGTTGGAATGCAGCCGCGCAAAGCAAGAAATGTGGAATTATTTTGGAATTTACTGGTCGTGACGGATAAATATATCGTCAGAATAAGTCATTGTTTTAATAGATGTTTCTGTTGAACAGGTCAATCTTTTTTTGTTGAAACAAAATATTATAAAAATCAATACTGCCAACATACTGTCACTTTAGCATTCCAAGCATACAAGTGAAACGTAAATGGTTTAATTTTGTTTACAGCATCGACTTTTGAAAGTGTGGAGTAAACAACATTTATTCCATTGACGTTGCCAATAAATACAGCTGTTGTCAAGAGAGTGCAGATGGTATAATATGAAAAGTGGATTGAAATATTCATTGCCTTTATCCCTGCATGCATGAGGAAACTTATTCAGTTTCCCATTTATGCTTGGAAAGTCGTCGAACGGCTGGAGTTATTAACAAAGTTCATAATAACTTAATTGTATCCAAATCCCATTGACAACATGGGAAGTAACTGCGCATGGAATCGCCTTGTTAATACACGATTTCTCCAGTTCAAGCCCTCCTTCTGCCAACTTACTGCAATCCGCCAGAGTGAAATATAGATTTAGTTTATGCAATAATAAACTGTATAGCCAATTACAAGTGGATACGTTGCATCATAGGCAACACATTGGTTATCGCTTTACAAGGTCACATGTGCTTAAATCTTTGAAATTAATAAAAACATCGTGTAAATAAGCTGACCATACTAGTGTATATAATAAAAAATATTGGTAACATCTGAAACCAAGCAATACTGATTTTCTTCAGATAACACCTCAGACTATGATTTGTACGTACCTCTCGTGCATGTTTGCGTTGATTCTTTCGCTGTGGACGGATATCTCGAGAGGCCAGTGCCCAGAAAAGTGTTATTGCAATGGAAATCAGGTAGAATGCAGAGGACAACTACTGTCGACCATACCCCTTTCTCTGTCCAACGCTACAACGCACTTGTAAGTACCGAAAAACGTTTTAACTGTTTTATGTGGTACATATCTATGCCTCTATTTTTCTGTTTCTCTCTATCAAAGTGTCATACAGATTCCATTCGTATCGATGTTCGGACATAAAATCGATACATTGCATAAATTACTTAAACACTTAGCGTTACAAATATTCTGAAAGATAATTGAATGTTAAGTTAAAATTGGTCAAATAATTTCCCTTTACTAAACAAACTGCAAATGTGATAATTAAAACCACCACCACCACGAACACCACAAACACCACGACCACGAAACCACGAACACGACCACATCAACCACCACCACCACCACAACCACCGCAACCACCGCCACCAACGCCACTACCACAACCACCACCACTACCACCACCACCACCACCGCGACCACCACCGCCACCACCACAACCACCACCACCATCACCACCATCACCACCATCACCACCACCACCACCATCAGCCCGTTTGTATTGTAGTTGATTTTGTTTTTCTAGGGATTTATTGAACAACACGATAGAATTTCTACCCGACGATGCTTTCATTGGATTGCCTGATCTACTGCGTCTGTAAGTCGTTTTCAGAGATTAAAAGCCGTATATATTACGAAGTTAGAATTTCGTACTTTTCTATTTATTTCGAAACTGTTCCATTACTGTATGTTGTTCTAAAATACTGTTAATCAATCGGAAATACAAACTACATTATATCATTACAATGTTGTTTTTTTCAAAACTTGACTAGAACATTGTATTAAATGTAAAGTCACCAAAAAACCTTTTCAAAACTAAAGTTGTGCAAACTCATTAATCGTTTTTCTTTTATACTCAATTTAATGTGAATAGTATGCGAAATAATCATGTTCTCGAAAATGTTTGATGATAATGATGATGATGATGACTCATTTTCAGAAGAAACTTAACTTAAGCAGCATTTATATTTTAAAATTGCAGTGTTACCCTGTATTTGAATGATAAAAAAGTAGTTATGTGTTACATGCGAATATTATTGAAACTTTATCATTTGTTTTATATTGTTCAAGATCTCCTCGTTTACAATCTTATGTCATATAATAATAAGCCTTCAAACCAGATTGGGCTCCTTACAGCGACAAACACGGTCGATTGATGTGAAAAACCCATATTCGGCTGACAGCACCTATTGTGGTTTGAGCAAACGAAATAACTATCATGTCGAACATAGCAACCGACACCTTCATTATGTTTTTTTTGTGTGAAAGCGACGTTCACACCTCGTTCTGTTTGCCTTAAAAACGTTTATTCTTCGATTGACCTTCGGTCTTGCGTCAATCTTGAAGGAGGTCATGGCGGCATAATACCATTTATGGCGATTCTTCTACGACTTCAAGACGACATCGACGTTTGTAATTGGACGGCACTAAAACCAACAGAGGGTTTAGAAAAAACCCATATACTTAGTGGTGATGCATATGTATAGGACAATGTTCACCGGATGTCAATGTACCGATTATCGACTTAACCTAGGGGACTCTAGTACATATATTCTACTTCCCACATCTGCTGCGTTGTTTACGTCCTAGCAACCATACGGCTTTTGAAAAAGTGGCCATTATGGAAAAGGCTCGGCGTTAACTTTCACAGCTATGAACTTCTTGATGTTTGGACGCCATTTGTATGTTTTTTCATTGACGAACTCAACGTCACCTAGGCTCTCCATGCGAGTCATTTTATGCGTTCGTTCTCTCGGCGAACTCACAGTCTTCAAGTATGTCGTTGCAAGCCATTTCCTACTGTCTCACAACGACCTTACAGTTACCAAGGATTGGGTTTTCACGACGACCTAAGAGTGTCAAAGGCTGTTTTTTAGTCATTTTCTGCGTTTAAACGACGCCAGCATAGCCTCCAAGGCTCTCATTGTCTTTTCATACGTTGTCACGAAGCCCTCACTGTTTACAAGGCTTTCCTTGCGAGTCTTTTCATGCGTTCCAACGACGAACTCAAGTCTCCTAGGCCCTTCAAGTGAATCGTTTCATGCGTTCTCACAAGTACCGCTCAAACTCACAATATTCAAGGTTATCCTTGCGAGTCCTTGCATGCGTTGTCAGGACGACATCACAGTCTCCTCTGCTTTCATTAGGAGTCATTTCATGCATTCTCGAGACGACCTTTCAGTCTCCTAAGTTGTTTACGCGAGTCATGTTATGCGTTCTCACGACGACCCCACATTCTAGAAGGATCTCCTTATGAGTGCTTTCATGGGTTCTCACGACGACCTCACATTATCCAAGGCTGTCCTTTCGAGTCTTTTCTTGCGTTCCCACGAAGACCTCAAAGTCTAATAAGCTGTTCTTGATATTCATATCACGCGATATATCGACGACTTCACAGTCCCAAATGCTCTCAATGTGAGTGTTTTCATTCGTTCTCACGACGACTTCACAGTGTCCGATGCTGCCCTTGCGAGTCCTTTAATACCTTCTACCAACTAACTCACATACTAAGTTATTGATCTCGCGAGTCCTTTCAATATTTTTTTAAAACGACCTTACCGTGTCTTATTCTCTTCTTGTGAGTCCTTTTATGTTTTCTAGCGACGATCTCACTGTCATCAAGGCTGTTTTTGCGAGTCATTTCATGTGTTCTCACGAAAACTTTACCGTCTCCAAGGCTGCCCTTGTGGGTCCTTTACTGCGTTTTTATGTCGGCCTTACTGTCTTGTAGGCGCATCTGCGAGTTATTTAATGCGTTAACACGATTATCTCACAGCCACCAAGACTCTCCTTTAGCGCCCCCATGCGTTTGCATGACCACATCACAGTCACCTAGGCTGTCTTGAATAGTCTTTTCATGCGTTATCACGACGAACTATTATTATCCAAGTCTCGTCTTGTCATGCGTTATTACGACCACCTCGAAGTGTCCATGGGTGTCCTTGTGTGTCAAATTTATGCGTTAGCACGGTGACCTAACAGTCCGCAAGGCTCTCCTTGCAAGTCGTTTCATTCATCCTAATGACGTCCTCACAGTATCTATGGCTGTCCTTACGATTCCTTTCATGCGTTGTAACGACGACCTCACAGTTTCAGAGGATGTCCTATCTAGTTCTTCCATGCGTTATTACGATGACCTCACTATATCAAAGACAGTCCTTGCGAGTCCGTTCATGCGTTCTCATGACGATCGCACAGTCTACACCACTGTCCATGCGAGTCCTTTCATTCATTATCAAGACGATCTCACATTCTCCAAGATTGTCACTGCGATTTGTTCCACTCGTTTACTCGTCGAGCTCACAGTCACCTAGGCTTTCCTTGCGATTCCTTGGTCTAGGTAGAAACGCAGACAGAACGCCAGTCGTACGTTGGAATAAAATTGAAAAGTGTGAAGAGTTTATATTTTGATATCAAAAAATGAGCAATAGTTTAAAATAGTATGATAAAGTGAAATGATTATATACCAAATAAATATTATAAAATATGCTATAATTTAACAGCAATGTACGTCAAAGGTTAAAAACCTGTTAACATGAACCTCTCCTTCTAAACAACGTTCACGGCTTTTGTTAAAAAAAAACAAATACATATTTAAGACGAACATGTCAATGTATGGTAAATGCTTTGTGAAAACTGCTGCAATAGTGTGATCAATTTCTCGTGGTATTTCAATATTGTGTTTCACAGTTGCGTTTTAAATTGCCTTATCAGGATTAAATATGACATCACACAGAACCCATAACAACACGCTCTATTATGCGACGTTAATTGTTTATTGTTATTTTAGGGACCTGTCTAACAACCGATTGCGCAACATTTCCCGGGCGACGTTCAGGGGCTTGATAAAACTACACACTCTGTGAGTTACATTCGATACATGATTTGTCGTGAAATGAATGCCGTCCAGCTGTCCATATATACATGTCAACGCATGTGGTCTGCTTGATAGAATGCGATACATTTATATTTTGTCGTTTATTTGTCTCATGAATTTCACAATAAGACATTCATTGCGGTTTTATGCGCTCTCTATGCAGAGTGCTGTTTTTAATGAAACTGTGAGATACTGTTGTCTATTTCTATTTTTTGCGAATAAAGGCACTTACTTGCCTTTCCCATATAAAGACAAAAGCTGGTGAATGTTAAACAATTATTAGCTTATTCAAAATATGTTTAGATTATTTCATAGCTGGTTTGTCGATATCTGTTCGATACAATTCTAATGTTACTGATATTTAAGATTGTATTGTACACTGGTCTGAAAAGATGTGCTATTGAAGGCGCAATGCTATATACAATAGTAATTTTTTGGGACACAGTTAGAGGTACACATTTAACTGCACGATGTTGATGCAGCCAATCTGACTATTGCTTTCAAAGGGATTACAAACCATGTCAAGAGAGCGCTGTGTTTGTCACGCCTAAAACACCCGTTTCACACATGACGTATATTCAATGAATAACTATATAATTAAGATTCATAAGGTTTCGTTACAAAGTTATATATTTTTTATTATAATTATCTTGTGAATGCAAGCTTAACAAAAAAGCTGTTTAAAACATTATTTTCGCTGTGTAGAATAAAGATCCTTGAAAGAATTGTAGTAAATGTATAATTAAGTAAGAAAATTGTATATTCTTACACGGCATGAATGACAAATAATGATTAAGTCCCTTACACTTCATTCAGGGGCGACAACGAATTTCTAATTATACTTTAAAAATAAAAAAGTAGACTTGTTAGATTAAATATTTTATTATTATAACAACATTGATTTCCAACGTGTCCATGTACCTTTAATTAATGTTCAACATTTTTAAATTAGAACATGTCAGTTTTACATATGGCTTTAATAAGAAAAACGGCAAATTATGGGACATAGCAGTACGTTTCCTGCAAAAAGAAACTGAATAAATGTATATGTAGTATGTGATGTTAGTATTCGGTGTTTAGGTCCATTTCTTTACAAATGCTTCTTGAGAGGATAATCAAACAGGAAATGGAAGGCAAATAAAATTACAAATTCTTAATTTGAGGTAAAGCCAAACTATAAAAAGTACATAGAATACATGTAATAATCAACAAAGTCTATATAGAGAGATAGAGAGTCAGAGGAGAGAGAGAGAGAAAGAGAGAGAGAGAGAGAGAGAGAGAGAGAGAGAGAGAGAGAGAGAGAGAGAGAGAGAGAGAGAGAGAGAAGAGAGAGAGAGAGAGAGAGAGAAAGACAGAGAAATAGAGAGAGGTAGAGATATAGACAGAGAGACAGAGAGAGAGAGGTAAGCGAGAGAGACAGAGAGAGGGGGAGAGGAGAGAGATAGAGAGAGATAGGGGGTAGATGGATAGGATAGAGATAGAGGAGATAGAGACAGGAGATCATATACCGTTCCACATAGACGAACATCTAGATGCTAGCGACTAAAAAGATTCTTTTTCGCTCTCCCTCTCTCTCTCCCCCTCTCTTTCTCCCTCTTTCTCTCTCTCTCTAGCGCTGCTCTTCCTCTTCTATAGGGGATACGTAGAGGGTATTTTGGTCTGCTTGATGAATTTGAGACATTTCTCTTTTGCCGTTTCTTTGTCTTATGAATTTACCAATAAGACTTCATTCGTCGTTTTCTGCGCTCTATATGCAGAGTGCTGTTTATTAATACTGTAAGATATTCTTGTCTTTTGCTAAATTGTGCGTGATTAAATGCACTTGATGCCTTTCCCATATAAGACCAAAGCAGGTGAATGTTACAAAATTATTAGCTTATTCAAGATATCTTTCGAGTATTTCATAGCTGAAGATTTATCTTGCATCGCTTAATTTAACGGTTGTTTTTTGTTATAGGTATTTAGAAATCAACTTTCTCGTATCCATAGACGATGATGTATTTGCAGAAGTGCCGAATCTAACAATACTGTAAGACATTTTCAGAGTTTTAATACAGTACATATTACGAATGTGGTTATAACGATTTTTTTATTTCCTTTTCGGTTCAGGCATAACTGCCTTACGTTTTCAAATACAAAAACTAGTAATTTAGACATTTTCTAAATTATGTATCACAACTTTGATTAAATTAACAAATTTCTTAAATATTCAATACTATTGACAGAATTGCATAACACTTCTTTAAATAAATTGTGTTCTTTGTAAATGTTACACAACTTTGGATCAGAGTAACATATGTATTGAATATTAAATATTCTCTTGACAGTATTGAATAACACTTAAAAAAAGCCCATGAAACATATCTAAAAATGATTCAGAATACCCATTTCTTTATATATTGTTCGATGTTAAGTTCAGATCAGTTCTTGCAAGATACATGTTCGTACTTCATTTTACACATATTGTGAACAAAACTACACTTAAAGTATAGAACATGTAATACAATCTCCGTTTTTTAAGGAATTGCTTTTGTTTCCTTTTGAATAATTGACTATTAATTGGTTGAATTCCAAACAGGTTTTTCGATATCTGTTTGATACAATTCTGATATAAAAGACAATTAAGATTGTATTGTTTACGGGTATGAATCATTGTATTTGAAAAACAAAGGGATGAAATTGAGGGCGCGATGCTACATACAATAGTGATTTATGGGGACACGGATGTAAAAAAATTAAACTGCAGGACGTTGATGCAGCCACCCTGACTATTGTGTTCAAAGAGATTACAAACCATGTCAAGAGAGCGCTGTGTTTGTCACGCCTGAAGCACCCATTTCAAACATGAAATAAATTCCATGAATAACTACAAATTTAAGATTCATAAGGTTTCGTTACAAAGTTTTATATTTTTTAGCATTTACTATTTGAATTAGTTAGTTATAATAATGATTTTTTGAATGCGGGTACAGTTATAATAAATATTTTGTGAATGCGGGCTAAACAAAATAGCTTTTTAAACATTACTTTCGCTGTGTAGTAAAAAGATCCGTGAAAGAAATGTAGGAAATGTATAACCAAGATAGAAAATCTCATATTCTTACACGGCTTGAATGACAAATAATGATGAGGTCCTTTACTCTTCATTCAGGGGCGAAAACGAATTTCTAATTATACTTTATAACTAAAAAAGTAGACTTGTTAGATTAACTATTTTATTATTATAATAAAATTGATTTTCAAAGTTATCATGTACCTTTAATTAATGTTCAATTAGAACATGTCAGTTTAACATAAGGCTTTAATAAGAAAAACGGCAAATTATGGGGCATAGCAGTACGTTTGCTGCAAAAAGGAAACATATATTTGAATATATATTTATTTCGTACTAACATGCAAAAGGATATTCAATGTTAGTATTTGGTGTTTAGGTCCGTTTGTTTACAAATGCTTCATGAGAGGATAAACAAACAGGAAATCGAAAGCCAACAAAATCACAAATTATTAATTTGAGGTAAAGCCCAATTATAAAATGTACATATAATACATGTATTGATGAACATATGCTATAGAGAGCGAGAGTGAGAGAGAGAGAGAGAGAGAGAGAGAGAGGGAGAGAGAGAGAGAGAGAGGAGAGATAGAGACACAGAGACATTGAGACAAATAGAGAGGGAGTGAGAGTGAGAGATAAAGGAGAGAAAAAAAGAGAAAGAGAGAGGAGAGAGAGACAGAGAGAGGGAAAGAACAGAGAGAGAAAGAGAAGATAGAGAGAGAGAGAGAGAGAGAGAGAGAGAGAGAGAGAGAAGAGAGAGAGAGAGGAGAGATAGAAAGTAGAGAGAGGAGAGAGAATGAGGAGAGAAAAAACAGAGAGCGAGAGATCAGAGACACAGAAGACAGTGATATACATAAAGAGAGAGATTGAGAGTTAAAGAGAGTAAGAGAGAGAGAAACAGAAAAGAGAAGAGAGACAGGAGACATAGGAGAGAGAGAGACAGACATCGATAGATACGAGAGAGACTAGAAGAGGTAGAGATATAGAGTATAAACTCTATCTCTCGCTCTCCCCTCTCTCTTCTCCTTCCCTTCCTCCTCTCTCTCTCTCTCTTCTCGCTCTCTTCTCTCTCTCTTCTTCTCTCTCTCTTCTCTCTCTCTCCCCTCCTCTCTCTCTCTCGATTCATCGCTTCCTAGCCATATAGAACTAAAAATACTTTCATTAAATCCGCACTATTCTGCAAATAAATTCCGACTGTCTCAACATCACACAATTACATTGCGTAATACAACACATTAGAAAAGCAAAGTAATATATAAATCCAAACGTATAATAAACCCCTACATATTATTGTAACAATAATTAGACATTTGTACTATTAACTACCATAGACTTAATAGGATAACATTATTTCTTACTGTAAAAGTGTGCATTTTATAAATGGAATATTACATAAATGTGTTCTTTTGTGGAATAAGCTCGTACTTGTATGATACGGCGAATGCTTTTTGAAAACAGCACTCAACTAATTCGTGCAATAGAACCTATCATAATTATACAATAATTAACGATTCCCGTGTAATATTGTTTGCTGCTTATAGTCAACTTCCTTTCGGCAAAAATGTTTTATACAAATTTTGTAGAATTACCTTACTTAGTGTATGTCGTGATGATCTCTTTAATAGAACGAAATACCTTTTTTATCAATCAAAAACGGAACAATTTGTATGCTGCACTGTTACAGGTTGGCAAGTGGGATATAAAGCATGACATCCTCTGTGTGTAACCTATGTATATGTATAGTTTCGATTGTTTATTTTGTTAATGATTAAATGTAAATGTTCGATTATTTATTAAACGATCTCAAATTAAGTGGAAAAAATAATATTACTCAATTTGTTAAAAGCTTATATTTTGTAGTACCAATGTGGTAAAATTTTACTGATCATCGTTACTGGCCATAAAACTAATGACATCGTTTTTTTTTTCTGGCGATTTCTTAAACTGAATGAAATGGTTTTTTTTCTTACGATAACGCTTGTATGTGTTTTTGCAAATTCAGTATTTACAGTAAAGACGAATCTTAAACCCCTTAATTTAGTGGTTATGATGTCCTTCAAGCGACCGCGAGGCCAACAATTCGATCCCCAGAGCGCCAGCGTTTTTTCATCTTAGCAAAAATACACTGATTACGGGTTCTACCAAAAACGGACTCGAGAGCGTTTCAATAAGCTAACGGCTTCGATGTAATCGAACTTATATAAATAAATATCGAACTAAAATAAATCGGTTTAAACTTAATTTTGAATAATTAATTGACTACCATACCTGTTTAAAGTAAAAGTTTGGTTTAAATTGTACGGCTGAATAAGACATATTTATGACAAAATATATTTATTAATTAACTATGATAACGAAAATAAATAGGTAACTCTATTATTTAGATAATTGGCAATTGCTCAAAACTTGGGATGGTTAGTGATCGTGATCCAGTTGAAAAGCTGGATTATACACAGAAAGTTTAGCAATCAATAACCAAGTAAATTGTCTTATTGAACGCTGTTCTTGCTTTTGATTTATTTAACTTTGCCTATTTAAATAAACTTATTTGGAATTCTTTTTCCACGTGTTCCATATATACCAACGTTATCGGTCAGGCTTTTTCGAGACATTTATTGTTAACATAAAATAAAAGATTTCAAAGGAACGATATTACACTTCATTGTCTTATAAATCGAAGAATTAATAGGGATTTGATTTAACATTTAAATTATGCGATGATCAAGGAAAGAGTCTACAGAACACGTCATACAATGAATTGTTATACTGCCCTTTAAGTACCTTTCAGCCCTGACCAGTCACTTTAAGTATACATTAACACTATCATGATACAACTTTTTGTTCTATTAATTGAATAATTCATGCATAATCTTCTTTTTTGATTCGGCGAAAAAGCAAAGTATTCGAGCTAACATTTGTAATGTGTTGGATAATATTAATCGGGTCGTTTTACTGTCCAACCAGCGATGTAAATTATAATTATAAACTGTCCCTTCTACAAGCAAAGACTCCTGTGTTTAAATAATAACATGATTTATTGCGGTCCATGTATAGTATGCATAACATAAACAATCTACTAATTCTCGTATATGACGTCAGATCATTAAAAACAAGACAATCGGGTAAAGCACTCATTTTTTACCGTGGTGCCACTTGTTTGCGCAATAATCATGTTTGTGTGTGTCCTTTGTTCAGTTTTATTTAAAACGAAATAGAAATAATGTGTTACATCTTTGTAGTTCAAATTAAATGTTGAAAACATTTCCTAGCAAGTTTTCAAGAAAGGCTAAGTGGAGTCCGGATTTGATGACGCATGTTCAATACTTTAAAACATGTTCACTTTCGTATGTATTATCAAAGGTCCGGGTAACTCGTGTTTTGGTTTATGGCTATTAATATTGTCACTGTGTGTTTAAAAGCTTATACAAACAATTGGATGAAGAATCACCGCACATGAATAATTGCAGCCGGCTGGTGACTATATCAGCACGATAAATGGTTATGTACACTATTATCACTTGTTTGTCAATATTCAGGGAAACCAGTTGATTTTGACTGTTGAATTCGTTAACATGGCTGCTGTATTTTGCAAAGTAAATAAAGGTATCGCAGTAAAATTTGATTAAATGCAACGTGCAGATGATTTATTCAGACGCCACGTTTTTATTTCAGTTTGTAAAATGCCTATGCCATCTACAAATAATTATAAATCTATGAAGATGGGCAATTCTTGGTTAGGACACAGCAAAACAGTGTAATGTACTTGAAAGCAATAGCTTAACTACAAGCGGTTGTTAGTCCATACTCCGGTAAAATGTATGGTTTGGAATATTAGGTCACGTCAAGTTTTAAGTCAATATCAACTCTGAGAATAACAACACAGCTTAGCCTGACGTCACGTTGCCTTACTAGCTTGGAAAGTACTTCTGTATTTTAAAATATGTTGTTTGTCTATAGTAAAGGAACGTTCTTTTTTAAGGCTCATGGATACTGACACATTGGCACTATAAGAACAAAATATAGAACAATAACGCTATATAAGTACCACAACGACATGTGAAATAAGTTGCGTAGTTGTTATTGATGTGTACAAATACTTTTATAACAATGAAATATTATATATGTTCCTTTTTTGATTTGTGTTATGAATGAAGATCTGGTTATTGATATTTAATGCTTTATCACGACGACCTAACAGTCTTCTAGGTTCTCATGACGACAAAGCTGTTTTCTCCCCAAGGCTGTAATTGCATAAATGCCTCATGCAAACTGCTGCGATAATGTGATCTAAATGATGAATTCATGAGGATAAACGTTTGTTTTTCTGCACCGGACATAATAATTTAAAAGTCAAGAAACATTATTGTAATAATAATTATTGTTACCGCCAGCGCCTTTGAACTGTCAATTCAAAACGTTAAACCGCTTAAAAGGCCAACATTACCTAGCACTTAGCCGTCGCCGTTGGTTAAATATTATTATAAAGTCAAATTACTTTAACTCTTTTAAAGATTATTAACTCAAACTTGGAATGCTTCGTTATGGCTACAAGACAATTGTGTTCGTCAAGGTGCATAACTCTGTCAACATTATTCTAAGTCTTATGCTTCTTATTACACTTAGACAACTGAAAATTTAGTTAAGTCTTATGTTAAGGTCAACTTTATTCCTTAGGTATCAAAGCTATTGCTGTCATACTTGCAACACTTACTAACTATCATAAGGGGACTGTGCATGCAAAATTATGTAATTCTGACTGGCATTTTGACATAATTATTGCCCCTTTATAATTAGAAAATTGAAAATTTGGTCAACTTTTGTGTTTTTGGTTCATTTTACACCTAGTATCATAGATATTGCTTTAAGACTTAAAACACTCCCTGACTGTACAGGACAAGACACAACTCTGGTTTGCATTTTGACGGAATGAAGGCCTTTATTGAGTTAGTAACTTTGAATATTTTGTTAGATTTTGTGTATAGATGCACTTTCCTTCTAAAGTATCAATGCTATTGCTTTCAAGCTTCAAATACTTTCATGAAGGAAATGCACCTAAGAAGTTGAATTTGCCATTTACCTTTGAATGACATTGAACCTCAGGGTAAAAAAAATGAACGTTGCTTATATTGCCATAACTTCTTTATTTAAGATCACATTTGATTCATACTTTGACAAAACAACACTTACCTGACATTCCACAACGGACTCCACCCAAACCATTCCCCACGCTCCACCCAAGAATCCCCCACCCCCACCCCTTCCCCCAACAAAAAAATAAATATGTGTTTTCCTTTTTTCTAATTTTTTGAAATATCATCTGATAAATGACCATGACCCACATTATTATCGCTCTCAAACCCCACCACCACTCATAAATATTTTTTTTAAACTTGGTTATAAACACAAATTTTTATTTTTAGCTCCGCTGTTTTTGGAAAAAAAATCCGAGGTATTGTCATAGCCAGCTTGTCGTGTCGGCCGCCGTTGCACATCGTGCTTAAACCGTTGAATTTTGTTAACCTTTTGAACAATGGCTCTAAAATCAAAGTGCTTCCACCTACATTTTTAAAACTTCAAATGTAGCTGCATCTTGATGGGTTCTATGCGCCACACTAATTGTTGGGTCACTAGGTCAACGGTCAAGGTCACTGTGACCTCTAAAATACATTCTGACAAGCTTTCATTTAGTTTAAACTGCACCCGCAGCCGAACGTTGTCACCCGTTAATCGGAGCTCTTGTTATTATTTTTATTTTTAAACTCGACTTTTCGAAGAAACATAAAAGCTATCCTAATCGCCCTGGATTCGGTGTCGGCGTGGCATTTGCGTAGGCGTCGCCGTTGGTTATTTTTTTTATATAAAATCAAATAACTTTAACACTATCAAATATAATTAACTCAAACTTAGAATATAACGTTAATTTCTTAAAATTTAACACTCTCAAAGATATTTAACTCAAACTTGGAATACTTCTTTATGGCAAAAAGACAATTGTGAAGGATAAAGGTGCATACCTCTTTAAACAAATGTAACCCTGACTTGCATTTTAACAAAAATATGGTCCCTTTCATACTAAGAAAAAAGAAAATTTGTTTAATTTTGTGTTTTGGTCCACTTAACTCCTAAAGTATCTTAACTATTGCTTTCACACTTGGGACACTCGCTAACTATCATAAGGGGACTGCACAGGACATATTGCACAACTCTGGTTGGCATTCTGATGGAATGAATACCTTTGTTTACTTAGTAACTTTGAATATTTTGTTAAATTTTATATCCACTTCGCTTTATCAAAACTATTGCTTTCAAACTTCAAATACTTTCTTACTATCACGAGGGTACTGTACCTGGGAAGTTGAATTTGACCTTGACCTTTTAATAACATATACTCTCAATATCAGATTATTATATTTTGCAAAAATTACCATAACTTATTTATTTATGATCAGATTTGATTCATACTTTGACAAAACATAACATGAACCTCTCCTTCTCGCACCGTAAACAACGTTCACGGCATTTGTTAAAAAAAAACAAATACATATTAAAGACGAACATGTCAATGTATGGTAAATGCTTTGTGGAAACTGCTACAATAATGTGATCATTTTCTCGTGGTATTTCATAATTTTGTTTCACAGTTGAGTTTTTAATTGCCTTATCAGGATTAAATATGACATCACACAGAACCCATAATAACACGATCTATTATGCGACGTAAATTGTTTATTGTTATTTTAGGGACCTGTCTAACAACCGATTACGCAACATTTCCCGGGCGACGTTCAGGGGCTTGAGAAAACTACACACACTGTGAGTTACAGTCGATACATGATTTGTCGTGAAATGAATGCCGTCCAGCTGTCCATATATACATGTCTACGCATGTGGTCTGCTTGATTGAATGGGATACATTTATATTGTGTCGTTTATTTGTCTCATGAATTTCACAATAAGACATTCATTGCGGTTTTATGCGCTCTCTATGCAGAGTGCTGTTTTTAATGAAACTGTGAGATACTGTTGTCTATTTCTATTTTTTTGCGAATAAAGGCACTTACTTGCCTTTCCCATATAAAGACAAAAGCAGGTGAATGTTAAACAATTATTAGCTTATTCAAAATATTTTGAGATTATTTCACAGCTGGTTTTTCGATATATGTTCGATACAATTCTAATATAACTGATATTTAAGATTGTATTGAACACTGGTCTGAATAGATGTGCAATTTAAGGCGCAATGCTATATACAATAGTGATGTATTGGGACACAGTTTGAGGTACACATTTAAATGCACGATGTTGATGCAGCCAACCTGACCATTGCTTTCAAAGGGATTACAAACCATGTCAAGAGAGCGCTGTGTTTGTCACGCCTAAAACACCCGTTTCACACATGACGTATATTCAATGAATAACTATATAATTAAGATTCATAAGGTTTCGTTACAAAGTTATATATTTTTTATTATAATTATCTTGTGAATGCAAGCTAAACAAAATAGCTGTTTAAACATTATTTTCGCTGTGTAGAATAAATATCCGTGAAAGAATTGTAGAAAATGTATAATTAAGTAAGAAAATTGTATATTCTTACACGGCTTGAATGACAAATAATGATTAAGTCCCTTACACTTCATTCAGGAGCGAAAACGAATTTCTAATTATACTTTATAAATAAAATAATAGACTTGATAGATTAAATATTTTATTATTATAACAATATTAATTTCCAAAGTTTTCATGTACCTTTAATTAATGTTCAACATTTTTAAATTAGAACATGTCAGTTTTACATATCGCTTTAATAAGAAAAACGGCAAATTATGGGACATAGCAGTTCGTTTCCTGCAAAAAAGAAACAGTAATCGGTGTTGAGGTCCATTTCTTTACAAATGCTTCTTGAGAGGATAATCAGGAAATGGAAGTCCAATAAAATTACAAATTCTTAATTTGAGGTAAAGCCAAATTATAAAACGTACATAGAATACATGGATTAATCAACAAAGTCTATATAGAGATAGATGAGTCGAGATAGAGAGAGAGAGGAGAGAGTAGATAGAGGTAGAGAGAGAGAAAGAGAGAGAGAGAGAGATCTTGACAGAGAGAAAGAGACAAGTAGAGAGAGAGGTAAATAAAGAGAGGCGAAGAGGGAGAGAGAGAGAGAGAGAGGGGAATTGAGAGAGGGAGAGGGAGAGAGAGGAGAGATAGAGACATGGAGACAGAGAGACAGATAGAGAAGTGGAGAGAGGAGGGATAGAGATTTTAGAGAAGCGAACTAGGGCGCATGCTCTCGCTACGCGCGTCTGTATTTTTTTTACGCTCTCTCGCTCCGTCGCGAGCTCGCGCTCGCTCGCGCTGCTCTCTCGCTCTCTGCTCTCTCTCTCTCTCTCTCGCCCTCTCTCTCTCTCTCGTCTCTCGCTCTCCTCTCTGTCTGCTCGATGAGAGATAGAGTGTATTTCTTGTCTTCTTGATGGAATTAGATACATTTCTCTTTTGTCGTTTATTTGTCTTATGAATTTACAATAAGACATTCATTGCGGTTTTCTGCGCTCTATATGCAGAGTGCTGTTTATAATGAAACTGTAAGATATTCTTGTCTTTTGCTAAATTGTGCGTGAATTAAGGCACTTGATTGCCTTTACTATATAAAGACAAAAGCAGGTGAATGTTACAAAATTATTAGCTTATGCAAGATATGTTTAGAGTATTTCATAGCTGAAGAGTTATCGTGCATCGCTTAATTTAACGTGTTTTTTTTGTTATAGGTATTTAGAAATCAACTTTCTCGTATCCATAGACGATGGTGTATTTGCAGAAGTGCCGAATCTAACTAAACTGTAAGACATTTTCAGAGTTTAAATACAGTACATATTACGAATGTGGTATTACGATTTTTTTAATTCCTTTTCGGTTCAGGCATAACTGCCTTACGTTTTCAAATACAAAAACTAGTTATTTAGACATTTTCTTAATTATGTTACACAACTTTGATTAAATTAACAAATTTCTTAAATATTTAATACTATTGACAGAATTGCATAACACTTCTTTAAATAAATTGTGTTCTTTGTAAATGTTACACAAATTTGGATCAGAGTAACATACGCATTGAATATTAAATATACTCTTGACAGTATTGAATAACACTTAAAAAAAGCCCATGCAACATATGTGAAAATGGTTCAGAATACCCATTTCTTTATATATTGTTCGATGTATAGTTCAGATCAGTTCTTGCAAGATACATGTTCGTACTTCATTTTATACATATTGTGAAAAAAAAACTACACTTAAAGTATAGACATGTAATACAATCTTCGTTTTTTAAGGAATTGCTTTTGTTTCCTTTTGAATAATTGACTATTAATTGGTTGAATTCCAAACAGGTTTTTCGATATCTGTTTGATACAATTCTGATATAACAGACAATTAAGATTGTATTGTTTATTGGTATGAATCATTGTATTTGAAAAACAAAGGGATGATATTGAGGGCGCGATGCTACATACAATAGTGATTTATGGGGACACGGACGAAAATAAAATAAAATTAAACTGCAGGACGTTGATGCAGCCACCCTGATTATTGTTTTCAAAGGGATTACAAACCATGTCAAGAGAGCGCTGTGTTTGTCACGCCTGAAGCACACATTTCAAACATGACATAAATTCCATGAATAACTACAAATTTAAGATTCATAAGGTTTCGTTACAAAGTTTTATATTTTTTAGCATTTACTATTTGAATTAGTTAGTAATAATAATGATTTTTTGAATGCGGGTACAGTTATAATAAATAGTTTGTGAATGCGGGCTAAACAAAATAGCTGTTTAAACATTACTTTCGCTGTGTAGTAAAAAGATCCGTGAAAGAATGGTAGGAAATGTATAACCAAGATAGAAAATCTCATATTCTTACACGGCTTGAATGAAAAATAATGATGAGGTCCTTTACTAACATTCAGGGGCGACAACGAATTTCTAATAATACTTTATAAATAAAAAAGTAGACTTGTTAGATTAACTATTTTATTATTATAATAAAAATGATTTTCAAAGTTATCATGTACCTTTAATTAATGTTCAATTAGAACATGTCAGTTTTACATATGGCTTTAATAAGAAAAACGGCAAATTATGGGACATAGCAGTACGTTTGCTGCAAAAAGGAAACATATATTTGAATATATATTTATTTCGTACTTACATGCAAAAGGATCTTCAATGTTAGTATTCGGTGTTTAGGTCCATTTTTTTTACAAATGCTTCTTGAGAGGATAATCAAACAGGAAATCGAAAGCCAACAAAATCACAAATTCTTAATTTGAGGTAAAGCCCAATTATAAAATGTACATAGAATACATGTATTGATCAACAAATTCTATAGAGAGTGAGAGTGAGAGAGAGAGAAACAGAGAGAGAAAGAGAGAGAGAGAGAGAGAGAGAGAGAGAGAGAGAGAGAGAGAGAAGAGAGAGAGAGAGAGAGAGAGAGAGAGAGGAGAGGAGAGAGAGAAGAGAGCGAAAGAGAGAAAGAGATAGAGGAGAGATAGAGACACAGAAACAGAGAGATACATATAGAGAGAGTTAGAGTTAGAGAAAGAGAGAGAGAAATAGAGAAAGAGAAAGAGAGAGCAAGACAGAGAGAGACAGAGACATAGATAGAGATATAAAGAGAGATATAGAGAGAAAGAGAGAGATAGAGAGAGAGAGAGAGAGAGAGAGAGAGACAGAAGAGAGAGACGAGAGATAGAGACACAGATACATAGATAGAGAGTGAGAGTGAGATATAGAGTAGAGAGAAACAGAGAAATAGAAAGAGAGAGAGACAGAGAGAGAGAGTAGAGAGAGAGAGATAGACAGAGAGATAGAGAGAAAGAGAGAGAGAGAGATAGAGATAGAGAGATGAGATAGATAGATAGAGAGATAGAGAAAGAGATAGAGAGAGAGAAGACAACCATAGACAGTGAGATACATAGAGAGAGGAGAGTTAGATATATAGAGAGATAGAGAGAGATAGAGATAAATACAGAGAAGAAGAGATGAGATATATAGATAGAGAGAGAGAGAGAGATAGAGAGATAGATAGAGAGACAGAGAGAGATAGAGAGAGATAGAAATAGAGATAGATATCGTTAATAGATATAGAGATATATAGATATATAGATAGAGAGATACAGATAAGAAGAAAGATAATGAAAGATATATATATAGAGAGATAGATCTCTCTCTCGAGAGATCTATAGAGATATATATATGAGATATCTATCTCTCTCTCTCTCTCTCTATCTCTATATCTCTATATAGAGAGAGAGTAGATGATCTATCTACTATATCTCTCTGCTCTCTCTCTCTATAGCTATAGAGAGAGAGACTTAAAAAATACTTTCATCAAATCTGCACTATTCTCCAAATGAATTTCGACTGTCTCAACATCACACAAGTACATTGCGTAATACAACTCATTAGAAAAGCAAAGTAATATATAAATCCAAATGTTTAATAAACCCCTACATATTACAATTGACTTAATAGGATAACATTTTTTCTTACTGTAAAAGTGTGCATTTTATAAATGGAATATTACATAAATGTGTTCTTTTGTGGAATAAGCTCGTACTCGTATGATACGGCGAATGCTTTTTGAAAACAGCACGCAACAAATTCGTGCAATAGAACCGATCATAATTATACAGTAATTTACAATTCCCGTGTAATATTGTTTGCTGCTTATAGTCAACTTCCTTTCGGCAAAAATGTTTAATACATATTTTGTAGAATTACCTTACTGAGTGTATGTCGTGATCATCTCTTTGACAGAACGAAATACCTTTTTTATCAATCAAAAACGGAACAAATTGAATGCTGCACTTTAGCAGGTTGGCAAGTGGGATATAAAGCATGACATCCTCTGCGTGTAACCTATGTATATGTATAGTTTCGATTGTTTATTTTGTTAATAATTAAATGTAAATATTCGATTATTTATTAAACGATTTCAAATTTAGTGGAAAAAATAATATTACTCAATTTGTAAAAGCTTATATTTAATAGTACCAATGTGGTAAAATTTTACTGATCATCGATACTGGCCATAAAACCAGTGACTTCGTTTTTTTTCTGACGATTTCTAAAACTGAATGAAATAATTTTTTTTCTTACGATAAAGCTTGTATGCGTTTTTATAAATTCAGAATTTACAGTTAAGACGAATCTTTAACCTCTTAATTTAGTGGATATGATTTCCTTCTAGCGACCGCGTGGCCAACAATTCGATCCCCAGAGCGGCAGCGTTTTTTTATCTTCGCCATAATACACTGATAACGGGTTCTACCAAAAACGGACTCGAGAGCGTTTCAATAAGCTAACGGCTTCGATGTAATCGAACTTAAATAAATAAATATCGAACTAAAATAAATCGGTTTAAAATTAATTTTGAATAATTAATTGACTACCATACTTATTTAAAGTAAAGTTTGGTTTAAATTGTACGGCTGAATAAGACATATTTATGATAAAATATATTCATTAATTAACTATGATAACGAAAATAAATAGGTAACTCTATTATTTAGATAATTGGCAATTGCTCAAAACTTGGGATGGTTAGTGATCGTGATCCAGTTGAAAAGCTGGATTATACACAGTAAGTTAAGCAATCAATCAGCAAGTATATTATCTTATTGGACGCTGTTCTTGCTTTTTATTTATTTAACTTTGCCTATTTAAATAAACTTAATTCTTTTTCCACGTGTTCCATATATACCAACGTTATCGGTCAGGCTTTTTCGAGACATTTATTGTTAACATAAAATAAAAGATTTAAAAAGAACGATATTACACTTCATTATCTTATAAATCGAAGAATTAATAGGGATTTGATTTAACATTGAAATTATCCGATGATCAAGGAAAAAGTCTACAGAACACGTTGCAATGAATTGTTGTACTGCCTTTAAGTACCTTTCAGCCCTGACCAGTCACTTTAAGTATATAATAACACTATCATGATACAACTTTTTGTTTTATTAATTGAATAATTCATACATAATCTTCTTGTTTGATTCGGCGAAAAAGCAAAGTATTCGAGCTAACATTTGTAATTTGTTGGACAATATTAATGGGTCGTTTTACTGTCCAACCAGCTATGTGAATTATAATTATAAACTGTCCCTTCTACAAGCTAATACTCCTGTGTTTAAATAATAACATGATTTATTGCGGTTCATGTACAGTGTGCATTACATATACAATCTACTAATGCTCGTATATGACGTTAGATCATTAAAAACAAGACAATCGGGTAAAGTACTCATTTTGCAACCTTTTTACCGTGGTGCCACTTGTTTGCGCAATAATCATGTTTGTGTGTGTCCTTTGTTCAGTTTAATTTAAAACGAAATAGAAATAATGCGTTACATCGTTGTAGTTCAAATTAAATGTTGAAAACATTTCCTAGCAAGTTTTCAAGAAAGGCTAAGTGGAGTCCGGATTTGATGACGCATGTTCAATACTTTAAAATATGTTTACTTACGTATGTATTATCAAAGATCCGGGTAACTCGTGTTTTGGTTTCTGGCTATTAATATTGTCGCTGTGTGTTTAAAAGCTTATACAAACGATTGGATGAAGAATCACCGCACATGAATAATTGCAGCCGGCTGGTGACTATATCAGCACGATAAATGGTTATGTACACTACTATCACTTGTTAGTCAATATTAAGGGAAACCAGTTGATTTTGACTGTTGGATTCGTTAGTATGGCTGCTGTATTTTACAAAATAAATAAAGGCATCGCAGTGAAATTTGATTAAATGCAACGTGCAGATGAATTATTCAGACGTCACGTTTTTTTTCAGTTTGTAAAATGCCTATGCCATCTACAAATAATTATTAATCTATGAAGTTGGGCAATTCTTGGTTAGGACACTGCAAAACAGTGTAATGTACTTGAAAGCAATAGCTAAACTTCAAGCGGCTGTTAGTCCATACTCCGGTAAAATGAATGGTTTGGAATATTAGGTCAAGTCAAGTTTTAAGTCAATAACAACTCTGAGAATAACAACACAGCTTAGCATGACGTCACGTTGCCTTACTAGCTTGGAAAGTACTTCTGTATTTTAAAATGTGTTGTTTGTCTATAGTAAAGGAACGTTCTTTTTTAAGGCTCATGGATACTGAAACATTGGCACTATGAGTACACAATATAGTACAAGAACGCATATAAGTATCACAACGACATGTGAAATAAGTTTAAAAAAATAAGTTGCGTAGTTGTTATTGATATGTAAAAATACTGTTATAACAATGAAATATCATATATGTTCCTATTTTGATTTGTGTTATGAATGGAGATCTGGTTATTGATAGTTAATGCGTTATCACGACGACCTAACAATCTTCTAGGTTCTAATGACGACATGAAATTATCCAAAGTTTTTTTTCTCCCCAAGGCTGTAATTGCATAAATGCCTTATGCAAACTGCTGCGATAATGTGATCTAAATGATGATATCATGCGGATAAACGTTTGTTATACTGCACCGAACATAATAATAATAAAAGTCAAGAAACATTATTGTAATAATAATTATTGTTACCGCCAGCGCCTTTGAACTCTCAATTCAAAAAGTTAAACCGCTTAAAAGGCTAACATTACCTATCACTTAGCCGTCGCCATTGGTTAAAGATTATTATAAAGTCAAATTACTTTAACACTTTTAAAGATTATTAACTCAAACTTGGAATGCTTTTTTATAGCTACAAGACAATTGTGTTCGTCAAAGTGCATAACTCTGTCAACATTATTCTAAGTCTTATGCTTCTTATTACAATTAGACAACTGAAAATTTGGTTAAGTCTTATGTTTAGGTCAACTTTATTCACTAGGTATCAAAGCTATTGCTGTCATACTTGCAACACTTACTAACTATCATAAGGGGACTGTGCAGGCAAAAATATGTATTTATGAATGGCATTTTGACATAATTATGGCCCCTTTATAATTAGAAAATTGAAAATTTGGTCAACTTTTGTGTTTTTGGTCCATTTTACACCTAGTATCATAGCTATTGCTTTCAGACTTAAAACACTCCCTGACTGTACAGGACAAGATGCACAACTCTGGTTGGCATTTTGACGGAATGAAGGCCTTTATTGAGTTAGTAACTTGAATATTTTGTTAGATTTTGTGTATAAATGCACTTTCCTTCTAAAGTATCAATGCTATTGCTTTCAAACTTCAAATACTTTTGAATTTGCCATTTACCTTTGAATGACATTGAACCTCAGGGTAAAACAAATGAACGTTGCTTATTTTGCCATAACTTCTTTATTTAGGATCACATTTGATTCATACTTTGACAAAACAACACTTACCTGACATTCCACAACGGACTCCACCCAAACCATTCCCCACGCTCCACCCCAGAATCCCCCACCCCCACCCCTTCCCCCCAACAAAAAAATAAATATGGGTTTTCCTTTTTTCTTATTTTTTTGAAATATCATCTAATAAATGACCACGACCCACATTATTATCGCTATCCAACCCCACCACAACTCATATATATATTTTTTTAAACTTGGTAAAAGACACAAATCTTTATTTTTAGCTCGGCTGTTTATGGAAAAAAATCCGAGGTATTGTCATAGCCAGCTTGTCGTGTCGGTCGCCGTTGCACATCGTGTTTAAACCGTAACATTTTTTTAACCTTTTGAACAATAGCTTTAAAATCAAAGTGCTTCCACCTACATTTTTAAAACTTCATATGTAGCTGCATCTTGATGGGTTCTATGCGCCACACTAATTGTTGTGTCACTAGGTCAACGGTTATGGTCACTGTGACCTCTAAAATACATTCTGACAAGCTTTCATTTATTTAAAACTGCACCCGCAGCCGAACGTTGTCACCCGTTATTCGGAGCTCTTGTCATTATTTGTATATTTAACTCGACTTTTTGAAGAAACATTAAAGCTATCCTAATCACCCCGACGTCGGTGTCTGCATGGCATTTGCGTGGGCGTCGCCGTTGGTTATTTTTTTATATAAAGTCAAATAACTTTAACACTATCAAAGATAATTAACTCAAACTTAGAATATATCGTTAATTTCTTAAAATCTAACACTCTCAAAGATATTTAACTCAAACTTGGAATACTTCTTTATGGCAACAAGACAATTGTGAAGGTAAAGGTGCATACCCTTTAAAAAAAAATGTAACCCTGACTTGCATTTTGACAAAAATATGGTCCCTTTCATACTTAGGAAAAAGAAAATTTGTTTAATTTTGTGTTTTGGTCCATAAACTCCTTAAGTATCTTAACTATTGCTATCACACTTGGGACACTCGCTAACTATCATAAGGGGACTGCACAGGACATGTTGCATAACTCTGGTTGGCATTCTGATGGAATGAATACCTTTGTTTACTTAGTAACTTTGAATATTTTGTTAAATTGTATAACCACTTTGCTTTATCAAGACTATTGCTTTCAAACTTCAAATACTTTCTTACTTCTTTCTTTCATGAGGGTACTGCACCTGGGAAGTTGAATTTGACCTTGACCTTTTAATAACCTATACTCTCAATATCAGATTATTATATTTTGCTTAAATTGCCATAACTTATTTATTTATGATCAGATTTGATGACATACTTTGACAAAACAACATTTGCTTGACATACCACAATAAACTCCACCTAAACCATCCCCCACGCTCCACCTTGAATCCCCCCCATTTTTTTTCTTATTTTTGAAAGATCATCAAATAAATGACCACACCCCGACATTATTCCGACTCTCCACCCCCACTCAAACATATTTTTGAAACATTGAAAGACCGTTCAACCATCTCACCAAAGCTATTGCTATCAAACTTGAAATATAATCTTATTAATTTGTTTTATGTCTTTACAAACGTTCAATAGATTGTGGAAAATATACCTGAACTCAGAATCGTCTATAGTGTACCAATTCTTTATAACATAAGCGATATTGTTTCAATATGGTCCTCTTCCAGTGAGAATATGACTATATTAGCTTGACCTTATTGAATATGAACAACTTACTCATGATTGCTAACGTTATATTGTCAAGCACTCGAACAGTCGAGCGCGCTGTCTTCTGACAGCTCTTGTTTCTCTTTATCTTTATATTCAATGTCCTGTTAAAAAGCATGAGACATGACAACGCAAAATGTCATTTGTTTTACTTTGTATATGAATTGACATAGCCAGTGTTGCAATAGGCTCATACGATATCGCCATTGCGATACAACGCATCATATCCTTTTGTCATACTTTATTGATGTTATATATGCATGTGTTATCATGACGTTTTTTTTTTTCTTTTAAAAAAACTGTAATTTAATCACAATATTACACGTGTAAACACATTTAGTTTTATAATAATAATAATAATAAACACAATTTTCAAATGTTATGTAGGATCGTCATAAAGCAAATAATATAAGTACATGTTGATTACATGTACTTTGGCCACCAGTCAACTGGTAATAATACATGTATCGCAAAACATGTTTTAAAAAGACGGAAAAATACACATACAAACATATGCATATATGCAACACATATATGTTCAACAAATAGCGAACACACACCAGCAAACTGTTAAGCACATTTGTCATCAATACTTTTATAGTTTAACAATTAATTTTGCTTAACACTTGTTGAGAACTTGACAGTTTAACCGCCATACATTAAATACCTTTAATGTCATGGTCAACGCGACAGAGCATAATCATATGCAATTAATTCGTATGTCATGGATAACAAAAGTTTGAAAGATGTTTTGATACTCATTTCTCATTTTCAGATTTATGTATTTATCATACTTTAATAATGAATGAACATGTTTAGTAAAATAATTTGGACAAATTGCTAATAAATCTGATAATTATCCGGAGAGCAGAATATGTAAGCCTGTGTCTGCGTTTGAAAGCGAAATTCAAAGTTTATCCAATCAAAGTTTTGAAATTATTCTTCTTTATACGCGTCATCCGATCCATTTGACTAAGGAAACTAAAGTGCTGACGTGGTTAACGATTATTTTGATGTGGTGTTAGTTTCACTCAGTATATGTTGCATCTTGAAATATGCGTCACATTTAGCGGCACACGTATAAACTAGCCGGAACCTGTTTTGCAACTGGCTACGAAAATTGAAACTTGTTTCTTGCTTCTTATTTTAACCGAATGAGGAACAGGGAATCTCTTCCTTACTCAAACCGAAAATCGAACTTACATGATCTACCTTTTATAATAACTACATTCTCAAAACTGGATTATCAAGCTTTTAAAAGTATGTAATATGCATCTTTAAAATACAAATTTGATTCAAACAGATGTGTACATAGCTGTGTTTATTAATAACCCCAGCTCGTTTTCTTACGGCTTAAATACAAGCGATCAACCTGTTGTGTAACTCCACATTCTAAGCGAATAAAGAACATTTTAAATATAGACCTGATGTGACACTATTTATTCGAGCTCAAGCTTGCAAATGTTTACCTATTAATAAGGAACGAACTCCCCTTTCAATATTCAAGCCGAATAAAGAAGTGGCTGTTTGTACTTTTACAATTACAGTAACTGTAGATTCTTCAATCTACATCTTATAACGATTAAAGTCATGTTATTGAAACCAAACATGGGAATGGCATTTTTTAACTTCATTACTATCGTAACATAAATCAAACTGTAAAAAGAATTGTTTTTATAACTATGGTGTAAGCATAATTAAACCTTCATCTTCTCACTTCGTTTTGTGTACTAGTAATCAATTTCCTTTTCGTGGCTAAAGTGGGACCGGCATGTTTTACAGTTACTAAAACTATTCATGTATTAAAATAAACATTACATTAACATTATTAATTCAAAATAAAGTTATATTTATACAATAAGTATACAAATAATTATAACATTCAAATTAACAATGAAAAGGTTTGCTAATATTTAAAACAAAATGGTTGGCTTATAGACAATATATTAATTCTTTTACACATGTATGCTATCGAAATATCAGTTGTAAGATAATCAGTTACATTTTAAATTGATTTCAAGCGTAATACTATGACTGCACTACATATAGAATGATTTTGTCAATTTAATTTTGACAAATTAAGTTCAATTTTAATATGATTTCAATGAAATGTGAAATTTGAAGATCGTTTCTTTTGTTCTAATAAATGAAATAATTTGTCGCCAAAATTAGTTAAAATATGATAAACTTGAGAGCATTGTGTAATTGTGTACGCGAGTATCTTATAAGAGTTCAACGTTGTTTTAGTTTTGTTGTGTAAACTCCAACTTAGACACACTTCTCTGTGTCTACTCTGTTATAAATAAATCATGTATGATATTATTAATGTATAAGTTTTGTAAAATGTCTTTCTTGTATTAATACACAAACCATACTAGTATTGATTTGAATATATGGTTGCAGTGATTTGAAAATAGCCAGCAGCAGACAGGTATACATATTATTGAGCAGGGGCACTCTCAAAATTACACTACGCGCTTACCACTAGGATTGTCCATTCAATGGGTTTGCTTGATTGCATATATGCCCTGTTTTGTCATGACACTTGTTTAATATTGGTGTTGATTTAATCCAAACCTGGAATCTACCAAATATTTGTTTTCTGTTTTACTTTATTTTCATATCACTTGACTTTGTTTGTAGTAACTACAGATAGCTGAGTCATAAATATCTACGGTGATTTTTGAATTACTCTCCAAGAACATTTTAAATACATATGTAAATTGAATGTTTTATCACATGGCGCTGTTTAATGTAATTTTAGGTCTTTGAATGACAACCGATTACGCAACATTTCCCGGGCGACGTTCAGAGGCTTGATAAAACTACAGGATTTGTGAGTTACAATCTTATTTGTCGTAAAATAAAATCCGTCCAACTGTCCATTTATATATTTGGTCTGCTTGATTGAATTTGAGACATTTCTCTTTTGTCGTTTCGTTGTCTTATGAATTTACAATAAGACATGTATTGCGGTTTCAGCGCTCTCAATGCAGAGTGATGTTTATAATGAAACTGTATGATACTTATGTCTATTGCTGAATTTTGTGTTTGAATAAAGGCACTTGGTTACCTTTATCCTTTAAAAACAAAAGCAGGGGAATGTTAAAAAATTATTAGCTTATTCAAAATATTTATGAGTATTTCATAGCTGAAGAGTTATCGTGCATTGCTAAAGTTAACGTGTTTTTTTTTTGTTATAGGTATTTATCCAACAACACATTTGAAAAATAGACGACGGCGTATTTGAAGTAGTGACGAATCTAACCAAACTGTAAGACATTTTCAGAGTTTAAATACAGTACAAATTACGAATGCGATATTACGATTTTTTACTTTCCTTTTCGGTTCAGGCATAACTGCCTTACGTTTTCAATTACAAAAACTCGTAATTTAGACATTTTCTTAATTATGTTACACAACTTAGATTAAATTAACAAATTTCGTAAATATTAAATACAATTGACAGGATTGCATAGCACTTCATTAAATAAAGCGTGTTATTTGTAAATGTTACACAACTTTGATTAAATTAACAATTTTATTGAATAAGAAACATACTGTTGACAGTTTTGAATAAAAATTAATAAAAGCACATGAAACATATCTAAAATGGTTCAGAATACCCATTTCTCTATATATTGTTCGATGTTCAGTTCAGATCAGTTCTTGCAAGATACATGTTCGTACTTCATGTTACACATATTGTGAACAAAACTACACTTTAAGTATAGAACATTTAATACAATCTTCGTTTTTAAAGGCATTGCTTTTGTTTCCTTTTGAATAATTAACTATTAATTGGTTGAATTTCAAACAGGTTTTCGATATCTGTTTGATACAATTCTGATATTACAGACAATTAAAATTGTATTTTTTACGGGTATGAATCATTGTATTTGAAAAAAAAAGAGATGAAATTGAGGGTGCGATGCTACATAAAATAGTGATTTATGGGGACACGGATGTAAAAAATGAAATAGAAGGACGTTGATGCAGCCACCCTGACTATTACTTTCAAAGGGATTACAAACCATGTCAAGAGAGCGCTGTGTTTGTCACGCCTGAAGAACCCATTTTAAACATTACATAAATTCCATGAATAACTACAAATTTAAGATTCATAAGGTTTCGTTACAAAGTTTTATATTTTTTAGCACTTACTATTTGAATTAGTTAGTAATAATAATGATTTGTTCAATGCGGGTACAGTTATAATAATTATTTTGTGAATGCGGGCTAAACAAAATAGCTGTTTAAACATTACTTTCGCTGCGTAGTAAAACGATCCGTGAAAGAATGGTAGGACATGTATAACCAAGATAGAAAATTTCATATTCTTACACGGCTTGAATGACAAATAATGATTAGGTCCTTTACTCTTCATTCAGGGGCGAACACGAATTTCTAATTATTCTTTATAAATAAAAATACTTGTAAGATTAACTATTTTATTATTTTAATAAATTTGATTTTCAAAGTCATCATGTTCCTTTAACTAATGTTCAACATTTATAAATTAGAACATGTCCGTTTTACATATGGCTTTAATGAGAAAAACGGCAAATTATGGGACATAGCAGTACTTTTGCTGCAAAAAGGAAACATATATTTGAATATATATTTATTTCGTACTAACATGCACAAGGATCTTCAATGTGTGTATTCGGTGTTTAGGTCCATTTCTTTACAAATGCTTCTTGAGAGGATAATCAAACAGGAAATCGAAAGCCAACAAAATCACAAATTCTTAATTTGAGGTAAAGCCAAATTATAAAACGTACATAGAATACATGTATTGATCAACAAATTCTATGGAGAGAGATATAGAGAGAGAGAGAGGAGAGAGAAATAGAGAGAGAGAGTGAGGAGGGAGAGAGAGAGAGAGAGAGAGAGAGAGAGAGAGAGAGAGAGAGAGAGAGAATGAGTGAGAGAGAGAGAGGAGAGAGAGAACGAGAGACAGTGAGATACAAAGAAAGAGAGTGAGAGTGAATAGAGAGCTAGAGAGAAACAAGAACGAGAAAGAGAGAGAGAAAGATGATAGAGAGACTCGCGAGCGCGAAGAGAGAGATATATCGATAGCGAGATAGAGCTAGAGAGATTCTCTAGAGAGAGAGCTCTCTAGAGATCGAGAGAGCGATAGAGAGAGAGAGATCTCCAGAGCTCTCGATACAGACGCACCTAGCCAGAGACAGATACCGCGACAGAGATAGATAGATAGGAAGAGAGCGAGATCGCGCTAGCTCTCGATGGCTCTCTCGACGGAGCTCCTCTCGCTCTCTATCTCGACTCTCTCTCTCGCAGCTCTAGCTCTCGCTCTCTCGCTAGCTCTCTCTCTCGCCTCCGCGCGCTATCGCTCTAGCGAGATCTCTAGATATATATAGCGAGATATATCGCTAGATAGATATATATATCGACCCTCCCCTCTCTACTGCTCCAGAGAGAAGAGAGAGAGAGAGTCTTAAAAAATAATCTTAAAACATACTTTCATTAAATCTGCACTATTCTGCAAATGAATTCCAACTGTCTCAACATCACACAATTACATTGCGTAATACAACTCATTAGAAAAGCAAAGTTATATATAAACCAAAACGAATAATAAACCCATAGATATTATTGTAACAATAATTGGACATTTGTACTATTAACTACCGTAGACTTAATAGGATAACATTATGTTTACTGTGACAGTGTGCATTTAATAAATGGAATATTACATAATTGTGTCCTTTTGCGGAGTAATCTCGTACTCGTATGATACGGCAAGTGCTTTTTGAAAACAGCACGCATCTAACTCGTGCAATAGAACCGATCATAATTATACAGTGATTTACGATTCCCGTGTAATATTGTTTGCTGCTTATAGTCAACTTCCTTTCGGCAAAAATGTTTAATAAATAATTTGTAGAATTAGCTTACTGAGTGTTTGTCGTGATCATCTCTTTGACAGAACGAAATACCTTTTTTTATCAATCAAAAACGGAACAATTTGAATGCTGCACTGTAACAGGTTGACAAGTGGGATATAAAGCATGACATCCTCTGCGTGTAACCTAAGTATATGTTTAGTTTCGATTGTTTATTTTGTTAATGATTAAATGTCAATATTCGATTATTTATTGAACGATTTCAAATTAAGTGGAAAAAATAATATTACTCAATTTGTTAGAGCTTATATTTTCTAGTACCAATGCGGTAACATTTGACTGATCATCGTTACTTGCAATAAAACCAGTGATTTCGTTTTTTTCTGGCGATTTCTAAAACTGAATGAAATGTGTTTTTTTTCTTACGATAACGCTTGTATGTGTTTTTGCAAATTCAGTATTTACAGTAAAGACGAATCTTTAACCCCTTAATTTAGTGGATATGATGTCCTCCTAGCGACCGCTAGGCCAACAATTCGATCCCCAGAACGGGAGCGTTTTTTTATCTTCGCCAAAAAACACTGATTTCGGGTTCTACCAAAAACGGACTCGAGAGCGTTTCAATAAGCTAACGGCTTCGATGTAATCGAACTTAAATAAATAAATATCGAACAAAAATAAATCGGTTTAAACTTAATTTTGAATAATAACTTGACTACCATATTTATTTAAAGTAAAAGTTTGGTTTAAATTGTAAGGGTGAATAAGACATATTTATGCTAAAATATATTTATTAATTAACTATGATAACGAAAATAAATAGGTAACTCTATTATTTAGATAATTGGCAATTGCTCAAAACTTGGGATGGTTAGTGATCGTGATCCAGTTGAAAAGCTGGATTATGCACAGTAAGTTAAGCAATCAATCAGCAAGTATATTATCTTATGGAATGCTGTTCTTGCTTTTTATTTATTTAACTTTGCCTATTTAAAAAAACGTATTTGGAATTCTTTTTCCACGTGTTCCATTTATACCAACGTTATCGGTCAGGCTTTTTCGAGACATTTATTGTTAACATAAAATATAATAATTAAAAAGAACAATCTAACACTTCATTGTCTTATAAATCGAATAATTAATAGGGATTTGATTTAACATTTAAATTATGCGATGATCAAGGAAAGAGCCTACAGAACACGTCATTCAATGAATTGTTATACTGCCTTTTAAGTACCTTTCAGCCCTACTTTAAGTATATTATAACACTATCATAATACAACTTTTTGTTCTATTAATTGAATAAGTTATGCATAATCTTCTTGTTTGATTTGGCGAAAAAGCAAGGTATTCGAGTTATCATTTGTAATTTGTTGGACAATATTAATGGGTCGTTTTACTGTCCAACCAGCTATGTGAATTATAATTATAAACTGTCCCTTCTACAAGCAAAGACTCCTGTGTTTAAATAATAACATGATTTATTGCGGTTTGTGTTAAGTTTGTATAACATATACAATCTACTAATTATCGTATATGACGTTAGATCATTAAAAACAAGACAATCGGGTAAAGCACTCATTTTGCAACCTTTTGTACCGTGGTGCCACTTGTTTGCGCACTAATCATGTTTGTGTGTGTCCTTTGTTCTGTTTAATTTAAAACGAAATAGAAATTATGCCTTACATCTTTGTAATTGCAAGTTTTCAAGAAAGGCTAAGTGGAGTCCAGATTTGATGACGCCTGTTCAATACTTTAAAACATGTTCACTTTCGTATGTATTATCAAAGATCCGGGTAACTCGTGTTTTGGTTTCTGGCTATTGATATTGTCACTGTGTATTTAAAAGCTTATACAAACAATTGGATGAAGAATCACCGCACATGAATAATTGCAGCCGGCTGGTGACTATATCAGCACGATAGATGCGTATGTACACAATCATCACTTGTTAGTCAATATTCCGGGAAGCCAGTTGATTTTGACTGTTGGATTCGTTAGTATGGCTGCTGTATTTTACAAAGTAAATAAAGGCGCCGCAGTGAAATTTGATTAAATGACTCGTGCAGGTGAATTATTCAGACGAAACGTTTTTATTTCAGTTTGTAAAATGCCTATGCCATCTACAAATAATAATTAATCTATGAAGTTGGGCAATTCTTGGTTAGGGCACTACAACGTCACGTTGCCTTACTAGCTTAAAAAGTACTTCTGTTTTTTAAAATATGTTGTTTGTCTATAGTAAAGGAACGTTCTTCTTAAAGCTCATGGTTTCTGAAACATTGGGACTATGAGTACAAAATATAGTACAAGAACGCTATATAAGTATCATAACGACATGTGAAATAAGTAACGTAGTTGTTATTGATGTGTACAAATAATTTTATAACAATGAAATAACATATCTGTTCCTATTTTGATTTGTGTTATGAATGAAGATATGGTTATTGATATTAAGAACTTCCAATATACAACGCCCATAATGGAGCCACTTTAGTCTTATCACTTCGTGCCACTGTTGATTCAACGTAATGGGGTTATATATAACATGAATCATTCTGTAAATATTTGTGGAAAAGGATTGTCATGGTGTTTGTTCGATATATCATAAACCATACCTAAATGATAAATGCGAATATAAATGTTTTCATTGTTAAATATTATTTTCTCAGTACACACTAATCCTTAGTAGTCTTTGTAGTGCTAATGGACCGAAACACCATGATGTGATTTTTAAATAAACGGAACGTGTTTATATGAATATGTATGTTATTAATTTGATTGTAATATAATGCGTTCGTAGATTCTAGTGTTGGTCTAAAATACCGATACAAGAAATTGCATATAAGAACCCATATAAGAAGACGTTTCAAATTGCAATGTATTTCATATTTAATGAGTGTATTTACTTTTTTAAACTGTTGATTATCTTGATTTTGGAAATCTCAGGAATTAAACGTGTATTATTTGAATTTCAAGACTTTAATACTTAGTGTGGATTAACTATGATACGATTGATTTAACAGAACTATTACTGATTCAAAAACTGGTGTTGATCGTTTTTTTATTGTTTGTTATTGGGAATGGGGAGAGGTTAAGGCGATACGTGAATTTTTATTTTAATACAATACAAGGGGCATTATATCGAATGTTATAACTAAACCATTATGATTAATGTTTCGTTTACAAAAAATAGTAAATACAAAAGGTAAAAACATTTTGTTCATAAAACATTTCACGTAAGCGTGTATTTATCTTGACAACAAGTTTGTACACTGGCAAATGTATGCCTTGAATATGACGACTGCTTGTTCATTGTCTTGTGAATGCATTTCGTACCTCTGAGTATGAATGTCTCTAAATACATTGCCACTATTTCAACCTGTCATGCCACTATTTTCTTTGTTTATGTTTTTTTAATGAAATTCAATTATATAAATTTTGATTCACTAGATATATACACGGTATTACCATACGAAGTCATCACACACACTCTGTCGCGGAATGTCAAATGATACAATGTGACAAATGCATTTCATACCTCTGAATATGAATGTCTCTAAATACAATGCCAATATTTCAACCTATCAGGACACTATTTTCTATAAATTCATCACACACACTCTGTCGCGGAATGTCAAACGGTATAATTAGATGAGTGCGTTCGAAGAAAAACATTCTTGCAAATGTCATTATCGTTTGTCTCGAATGGCGCCTGGTTACTATGTTATATATTATTATAATAATAACCAGAAATAATCTCTGGGCAATATGTAAACGGTATTGCGTATATGGTGTCTGAACATATGTTAAATTGATGCTCTTGTTAGTCTAATGATACAAATATTTCCGGAGCTACACATAGGGCGTAGTTATGTTAAAATCTGTCTATTTACGTGGTTGTGTAGATTTAGCGTACTTAATGCATAAAATTCATCATCATCATCATCATCATCATCATTATCATCATGATCATCAGCATCATCATCATCATCATCATCATCATCATCATCATCATCATCATCATCATCATCATCATCATCATCATCATCATCATCATCATCATCATCATCATCATCATCATCATCATCATCATCATCATCATCATCATCATCATCATCATCATCATCATAATTATCATTATTATCATCATCATCCAGAACCACCACCCTCATCATAATCACCACTTCCATTTCCACCACCTTCATCATCATCATCATCATCATCATCATCATCGTCATCGTTGTCGTCGATCTCGCCGTCGTCAGCATTATTAGTACTTCAGCAGCATCTTCATAATAATATTCAACTTATTTGGAATTCTTTTTACACGTGTTCCTGTGACGAAGATCTGCCCGACCATTTATTCTAACTTAAACGCTTAGGCTTTTTCGAGACATTAGTTGTTTACATAAAAAAATGTAAAAGAACGATCTTACAATTTTTTGTTTTTTTTATTTCAATGCATTAATAGAGTTTTGATTAAACATTTAAATTATGCGATGAGCATGTACATGTAGACAATCTACAGACCACGTCATACAATGACCCGTAATGCTGCCCTTTAAGTACCGTTTAGCCCTGATCAGTCACTTTAAGTATATGATATCACTATCATGATATTACATTACTTTCAAGTTATCGAATGATTCATGCATAATCTTCTTGTTTGATTCGGCGAAAAAGTAATGTATTCGAGCTAATATTAGTGTAAAATTTAACTGATCATCGTTATTATCAAACCAGTGACTAAATTGAATTTGGCGATTTCTAGAACTTAGTTTTTTTTACCGATACCGCTTATATGTGTTTCTGCAAATTAAGTTTTTACAGAAAAGACGATACCCCTTGATGTAAAGTAGGTAGTGGAAATTATGTCCGCAGCTCTTATCGATGAAACCTTTTTTACATGTATGTATGGCATAAAATTTTCATACAACATAACAGTACATAGTTGTATTAATTCACATTCAAATTCTGAAAACAATAACTAAGTAATAGGCTCATTATTATTTATAAAAATAGGGTGATAGTATTGTCTAATTTACCTAATGACGTAAAATATACATCGTTCTGAGTCACGTAACTTTGACAATCTTTTTTTTAAATGTAGTCCTGAAGTGACATTATTTATTTGAACTTATGCTTGCAAAGGTTTACTTATTAATAAGGAAATTAATCCCCTTTCATTAAAAAAGCCAACGAACTGGCTTTTTTACTTTAACAATTACTGTAGATTCTTCAAACTTCATCCCATAACTAGAACAATCATGCTATACAAGTCAAATATAAGAATGGAATTGTTTAACTTTTAAACTATCGTAACATCAACCAAACTGGTAAGTAATTGTTTATATAACTATGATGTCACACGAATTAAACCTTCATGTTTCCACCTCGTTTTGTTTGCAAGTAATCCATTTCCTTTCCTTAAATGAACATGGGACCTGAATGTTTTACATTAATTAAATATGTTAATGTATTAAATTGTATCCTACATTAACAGGTTGTTATGATTTCAACATAAATTTATATTTTAATATAAGTATACAAATAATTATAAATTTAAATAAATATAGAACATGTTTGCTGCTATCCAAAGCAAAAGGTTTGGCTCATAAACAATATATTGTTTTGTTTACACCTGGATGCTATCGAAATATCGCATGTAAGATAATCAATAACATTTTTTAATTATGTCGAGCATAATAATATGCATAATAGAATGATTCAGTCCATTTAATTGTGACACAAAAGTTCTATATGAATATGATTTCAATAAAATACGACATTTGAAGACCTTTGCCTTTGTTATAATAAAACATAGAATTTATCGCCAAAATAAGTCAAAAGCATTTTTCAAAGTGAAATGCATTAAAGAATTATAAATTTCCAACTTGGAAACAGAGAAAATTGTTAACCCGAGTACCTTATTAGAATTCAATGTTGTTTTAGTTAAGTTGTATGTAAACTCGAACGAAATTACACTTCAAATACTTAGTTATATAAATACATGATGCATGGTACTATTAACGTATTTAATTTTATAAAATGCCGTTTTTTTATTTATACACAAACCCTATCATTATTGATAAATATATGATTGTAGTGATTTTACATAGCCGGCAGCTGACATGTATACACATTATTGGGCAGGGATTTCATTACTGGCTTAAAACTAGGCTTTTCCATGCAATGGGTTTGCTTGATTTTATATTTTGCCTGTATTATCATGAACCATTTTAAATGTTGGTGTTATTTTAATCCACACCTGGAATCTACGAAATATGTTTTCATATATTTCTTTATTGTGTTATCATTTGAATTTTGCTGTAACTTTAGGTTCATGAGTCATACATGTAGCTATCTATGATGTTTTTTTTAGATCCTCACCAAGAACATTTGATATGCATCGACATTTGGTACTTAAATGATTTAAAACATGGCGATTGGGGGCGCAATGCTACATACGATAGTGCTTTATTGGATTCCCCAAAATACACTAATTACTGGTTCTACCAAAAACGGTCTCGAGAGCATTTCAATAAGCTAACGGCTTCGATGAAATCGAACTAAAGTAAATAAATATCGAACTACCGAAATTAATCGGTTTAAACTTAATTGTGAATACACAATCATTAATTGACTACCATAATAATTTAAAGTAAAAGTTTGGTTTAAATTGTAAGGCTGAATATGACATATTTATGATAACATATATTTATTAATTAACTATGATAACGAACATAAATAGGTAACTCTATTATTAAAATAATTGGCAATTGTTCAAAACTTGGGATGGTGAGTGATCATGATCCAGTTAAAGGGTTATACACAGTAAGTAAAGCAATCAATCAGCAAATGTATACGGAATTTTACGCTTGTCAGTTGTTCCAAGAGTTTGTATTCAGTTGAGTGGCTTGTGTGATGACGTATCACACGAGAGGCGAAGCCTCAAGTGGGATGCGAAATAGCACAAGCCACGAGACTAAATATTAACACTTTGAACAATTGGCTAGCGTTATATTCCCTTTATTATATACAACATCTAACGAAAAGGGTTATCAGGTCGTTTTTTCGGTATATCATAAACCATAACTAAATGATAAATGCGAATTTAAATGTTTTTATTGTTAAATATTATTCTCACTTTACACACTAATCCTTAGTAGTCGTTTTAGTGGTAAATTGGAACGAAACACCATGATGTGATTTTTAAATAAACGAAACGTGTTTATATGGATATGTATGTTATTGATTTTATTTTAATATCATTCGTTCGCTGATTACACTGTTGTTCTAAAATACCAATTTAAGAAATTACATAAGAACCCATATAAGAAGACGTCTAAATTGCAATGTATTTCAATTTTTATGAGTGTATTTACTTATTTAAACTGTTGATTAACTTGATTTTGGAATAATCAGGAATTATACGTGTATTATTTGAAATTCAAGACTTTAAAACTTAGTGTTTATTAGCTATGATACGATTGATTTAACAGAACTATAACCTGATTCACACACGTGTGTTGATAGTTGTTTTATTGGGAATGGGGAGAGGTTTATGCGATACGTGAATTCATTGTCTTGTGAATGCATTTCGTACCTCTGAATATGAATGTCATTAAATACAATGCCACTATTTAACCTGTCATGATACTATTTTCTTTGTTAATGTTTTTTTTAATGAAATTAATTATATAAATTGTTATTAACTAGAGATATACACGGTATAACCATACAAAGTCATCACACACACTCTGTCGCGGAATGTCAAATGATTTCATACCTCTGAATATGAATGTCTCTAAATACAATGTCACTATTTCAACCTATCAGGACACTATTTTCTTTGTTTTAGTTTTTTTAAGTGAAATTCAATTATATGATTTTTGATTAACAAGAAATATACACGATATAACCATATGAAGTCATCACACACACTCTGTCGCGGAATGTCAAATGGTATAATCAAATGAGTGCGTTTAAAGAAAAACATTCTTCCAAAAGGCATTATCGTTTGTTTCGAATGGCGCCTGGTTACCTTGTTTTGTATTAACAACCAGAAATAATCTCTGGGCAATATGTAAACGATATTGCGTATATGGTGTCTGAAAAAATGTTTAATTGATGCTCTTCTTAGTTTAATGGTACACATAATTCCGGAGCAACACATAGGGTGTAGTTATGTTAAAATCTGTCTATTTACGTGGTTGTGTAGATTTAGTGTACTTAATGCATACACTTCATCATCATCATCATAATCATAATCATCATAATTATCATTATTATCATTATCATCCAAAACCACCACCATCATCATAATCACCACTACCATTACCACCACCTTCATCATCATCATCATCATTATCATCGTCGTCGTTGTCGTCGATCTCGTCGTCGTCAGCATCATGAGCATTTTCAGCAGCATCTTCATAGTAATATTCATCTTCATCTTTATTATCATTTGCGAAGTGTTTACTTGTGTTGCTTAACTGTGTTATCACAAGGCGCTATTTGTTGTTGTTCGGGTTTGATTTTAATGGGAGAACTATCTTTATTTGGTGCCATTGTCTTTTGTGTGTAATTTCGACTGCGAGGTTTTCTTCGCTTTCTTGGAGGTGTGCTTTTATTAATGAAACTCTGCTATGTTTGTGTTGTTAGTACGTTTAGTTTGAATAAAATCCCCCCTGCGTATAGACATAAGAAGATGCACGTTTACCGATTGCTAGCTTATTTAAAATATATTGCAGTAAAATGTTTTTTACTCAGTTGATTTTATTCCAAGTATTTCAGCACCAACACGTTCGAATCACTACCCGACGATGCATTTAAAGGAATGCCGAACCTAAATTCACTGAACGTTGTTTTCAGAATTCAAACGCAGTACATATAATCTATTTGGAATTTTCTCATTTCGTAATTATTTTAATTTGCTTCAGACTGATGCATCCTTATAGATAGTACTAAAATACTAAATACAGTATTTTAAGCAATATGTAGGTGTTATTTTATAAAACTTGATAAGAAATCTAACAAGTTTCTTGAATTGATAATTATTCCATTTCTTCAAAACGGTCACCGGCAAACCTTTTCGAAACCAAAATTTTGCATATTTAAGCGTCAAATGCCTATAAACGAACCAAATATTTGACATGTGCTGTTTGTGAGCAATAACTGATTATATTTGCTAAAACATTACTGTAATTATTTATTTTGAGTGTCTTCGAAATAAGCCTTCAGATAAGTTGTTTCCTTTTTGTACTGGGATTTTACTGTTTCATTGTGATTGTATATTGTATTGTGTTCAATGACCTATTGCTTTCTTCATGCTTGGAAGACATTTTCATAGATGTTCAATTATTTTAAGGTTTTTTCCCTAAGGCTGTCTTTGCGAGTTCTTTGATGCTTTCTCACGAGAATCTCAAAGTCTCTAATGCTGTCCTTGTCAGTCCTTTCATGCGTTCTCACGACGACCTTACAGTCTGCGAGGCTACCCTTGAGTCCTTTCATCCGTCCTCACGACGACCTCACAGTCTGCAAGGATGCGCATTAGAGTCCTGTCATACGTTCTTACGAAGACCTCATAGTATCGAAGGCTGTCCTTCCTTGTTCTTTCAAACGTCTTAACGATCACCTTACAGTATCAAATGATATCCTTGCGAGACATTTCATTCGTTTTCATGGCGACTTGACATTATCCAAGGCTGTCCTTGCTAGTCTGTTCATGCGTTCCCGGGACGACCTCAAAGTCTTCAAGGTTGTCCTTGCTAGTCATATCATACGTTATCTCGACGACCGCACAATAAGCAATGCTCTCCTTATGAATGCGTTCATTCGTTCTCACGAAGACTTAACAGTCTCCAATGCTACCCGTTCGAGTCATTTAATACGGTCTTCCAACGACCTCACATATACTTGTCTGTTCTTGCGAGTCCTTTCAAGTTTTCGCACGACGACCTTACAGTCTCCAAGGCTTCTCAAGCGAGTACTTTCATGTTTTCTCACGACAACGCCACAGCCATCAAGTATGTTTTTGCGAGTCATTCCATGTTTTTTCACGACGACTTTAGCGTCTCCAAGGCTGTCCGTGCTAGTCCTTAAATGCGTTATCATTACTGCCTCACTGCCGAATAGGCTCTTAGCCGAGTCCTTTAATTCGTTATCACGACAACCTAACAGTCTTATAGGTTCTCATGACGACATGACATTATCCAAAGCTGTTTTTTCTCCAAGGCTGCAACTGCTTTCTCACGAGAAGCTCACAGTCCCTAATGCTGTCCTTGCGAGTCCTTTCATGCGTTCTCACGACGACCTCACAATATATAATGCCGTCCTTGCGATTCCTGCCATGCGTTCTCACGACGATCTCACATTCCCCAAGGCTTCCCTTGCGAGTCCTTTCATTCGTTCTAATTACGACATGACATTATCCAAGGCTGTTCTTGCGAGTCTGTTCCTGCGTTCCCACGACGACATCAAAGTCTCCAATGCTATCAGTGCTAGTCACATTATGTGTTATGTCGACGACCGCACAGTCCCCAATGCTCTCCTTGCGAGTGCTTTCATTCGTTCTCACGACGACTTCATATTCCCCAATATATTTACCGTCTACAAGGCTTCTCTGGCGAGTACATGTTTTCTCACGACGACCCCACAGTCATCAAGTTGTATGTTTTTTCTCGAGGCATTTCATGTTTTTTCACGGCGACCTTAGCGTCTCCAAGGCTGCCCGCGCGAGTCCTTTAATGCGTTATCATTACGGCCTCACTGTCTAATAGGCTCTTAGCCGAGTTTTGTTAATGCGTTATCAAGACGACCTCACAGTCTCCTAGGCTCTCCTTTAGCGTCTTATCGTGCGTTATTACGACGACATCACAGTCCAATGGGCTGCCTTGGATAGTTCTTTCATGCGTTATCATAACAAACTCATATTATCCAAGGCACTCCTTGCTCGTCCTTTCATGCATTCTCAAGACCACCTCAAAGTATCCACGGTTGTCCCTGTGTGTCTTTTCCTGCGTCTCCACGATGACCGTACAGTCCCCAATGCTTTCCTTGCGAGTCATTTCATGCGTAATCACGACGACCTCACATAATCCAAGACTGTCCTTCCGAGTCCGTCCATGCGTTTTTATGATGATCTCACAGTCTCCACCGTTGTCCTTGCGAGTACTTTTATGTGTTACAAAAACGACCTGACATCCTCCAAGGTTGACTTTGCGAGTCGTTTCATGCATCATTACGACGAGCTCACAGTCACCTTGGCTGTCCTTGCGATTCCTTGGACACGGTATACTCGAAGACAGAACGCCAGTCGTATGTGACGGGGGCATACAATTGAAAAAAAGTGTAAAGAGTATATATTTGGATACTAAAAGTTGAACAATTGTGTGAAATAGAAATGATAAGGCTAAATGAGTATCTACCAAATATAATAAAATATTATAAAAATATGCTATTATTTGACAGCAATTTATGTCAATTGTAAAAACGTGTTTACATGAGCCTCTCCTTTACGCAACTTTTTGACGTGATGTTAAGAACGTTTAACAACGTTCTCGGCATATGTTTCAAAATTAATGCATATTTAAGTTGAACATGGCAATGCATGGTAAATGCCTTATGCAAACTGCAGCGATAATGTGATCATTTTCTAGTGGTATTTTAATAATTATTTTCACAGTTGAGTTGTTTATTGATTTATCAGGATTAAAGGGGCCTTTTCACAGATTTTGGCATTTTTTAACTTATTCATTAAATGCTTTATATCGATAAATGTAAACATTGGATCGTAAAAGCTCCAGTAAAAAATCAAGAATATAATTGAAAAAAGGAAAAGAAAATTGCCCGGACCAGGTTTCGAACCAGTGACCCCTGGAGTCCTGCCAGAGTCCTGAAGTAAAAACGCTTTAGCCTACTGAGCTATTCCGCCGAGTACACATGTGTGACGTATTTTATACCTTATATAAGCAATATTCGTAGTTTCACAAAATTTAGCGACAAAAACAGAACTCTCCAAATTATTCAATCGTTTCGCGTTGCAACGCTTTATAATTTTTAGGTTTTAAAATCGTCAAAAGATGCATATTATGGCTATATTAGACCATGGTAAATGTTCAGTATGACTGTTTCCTCACAAATATCATAACTAAAACGAAAATTTGCGAATCTGAAACAACTTTTTTCAATTTTGTCAATTTACCAAAGCGTGAAAAGATCCCTTTAAATATGACATCACACAGAACGCCTTATCACACGCTCCATTATGCCACGTTAAATCTCATAGTTGTCCTATGCTGTTCTAAATGATGAATTCATGGGGATAAACGTGTGTTATACTGCACCGAACATAATAATAATACAAGTCAAAAAACAGTATTTGAATAATAATTATTGATACCGTCAGCACCTTTGAACTGTCAATTCAAAAAGTTAAACCGCTTAAAAGGCTAACATACCTAGCACTTAGCTCGGAAAGTCTTACATATATGCACGTTACTGCATTTGCGTATTTTGTATATGTGTATCCATTTGTATTGTATCTGTTTATCAAGCTTTTACTTATTATTTTACGTTTGAGCTCGACTTTTCGAAGAATGATAGCTATACTACTCGCCACGGCGTCGGCGTCGCCGTCGCCTATGGTTAAAGATTATTGTAAAGTCAAACAACTTTAACATTTTTAAAGATAATTAACTCAAACGTGGAATGCTTTCTTTATGGCTACAAGAAAATTGTGTTCGTCAAGGTTCATAACTCTGTCAACATTATTCTTAGACTTATGCTTCCTGTTACACTTAGAAAATTGAAAATTTGGTTAAGTTTTGTGTTTAGGACAACTTTATTCCTTAGGTATCAAAGCTATTGCTGTCATACATGCAACACTTACTAACTATCATAAGGGAATTGTGCAGGCAAAGTAATGTAACTCTGACTGGCATTTTGACAGAATTATGGCCCCTTTATAATTAAAACATTGGAAATTAGGTCAGCTTTTGTGTTTTTGGTCAAGTTTACGCCTAGTATCATAGCTATTGCTTTCAGACTTAAAACACTCCCTGACTAAACAGGACAAGATGCACAACTCTGGTTGGCATTTCGACCGAATGAAGGCCTTTATTGAGTTAGTAACTTTGAATATTTTGTTAGATGTTGTGTATAGATGCACTTTACTTCTAAAGTATCAAGGTTATTGCTTTCAAACTTCAAATACTTTCATGAAGGTAACGTACCTGAGAAGTTGAATTTGACATTTACCTTTGAATGACATTGAACCTGTGGGTCAAATAAATGAATGTTGCTTATATTGCCATAACTTCTTTATTTAGGATCACATTTGATTCATACTTTGACAAATCAACACTTACCTGACATACCACAACGGACTCAACCCAAACCATCCCCCACGCGCCATCCCAGAATCCCCCAACCCCCCCCCCAGCCCCTCCCCCCCCAACACAAAATAAATTTGTGTTTTCCCTTTTTTCTTATGTTTAAAAATATAATCTAATAAATGACCATGACCCACATTATTCCCGCTCTCCAACCCCACCCCAACTCATACATATTTTTTTTGTAACTTGGTAAAAAAACAACTGATCTTTATTTTTAGCTCGGCTTTTTTGGAGAAAAATCCGAGGTATTGTCATGCTGTGTCGGCCGCCGTTGCACATCGTGCTTAAACCGTAACATTTTGTTAACCTTTTGAACAACGGCTCTAAAATCAAAGTGCTTCCACCTACATCTTAAAAACTGCATATGTAGCAGCACCTTGATGGGTTCTACGCGCCACACTAATTGTTGGATCACTAGGTCAACGGTCAAGGTCACTGTGTTCTCTAAAATAAATTCTGACAAGCTTTCATTTATTTAAAACTGCACCCGCAGCCGATCGTTGTCACCCGTTATTCGGAGCTCTTGTTATTATTGTTATTTTTAGCTCGACTTTTCAAAGAAAAATAAAGGCTATCCTTTTCGCCCCGGCGTCGGTGTTGGAGTGGCATATGCGTAGGCGTCGCCGTTGTTGTTTTAATATCAAGTCAAATAACTTAAGCACTATCAAAGAAAATTAACTCAAACTTAGAATATATCGTTATTTTCTTAAAATGTAACACTCTCAAAGATATTTAACTCAAACGTGGAATACTTCTTTATGGCTACAAGACAATTGTGAAGGTCAAGGTGCATACCTATTTTGAAAAACAAATGTAACTCTGACTTGCATTTTGACAAAAATATGGCCCCTTTCATACTTAGAAAAAAGAACATTTGTTTAATTTTGTGTTTTTGTCCATTTAACTCCTTAAGTATATTAACTATTGCTTTCACACTTGGAACACTCGCTAACTATCATAAGGGGACTGCACATGACATATTGCATAACTCTGGTTGGCATTCTGATGGAATAAAGACCTTCTTTTACTTAGAAACTTTGAATATTTTGTTAAATATCCACTTCACTTTATCAAGACTATTGCTTTCAAACTTTAAATACTTTCTTACTATCATGAGGATACTGTACCTGGGAAGTTGAATTTGACCTTGACCTTTTAATAACATGGACTCTCAATATCAGAGTATTATATTTTGCTAAAATTGCCATAACTTATTTATTTATGATTAGATTTGAATCATACTTTGACAAATCAACATTTACTTGACATACCACAATGGACTCCACCCAAACCATCCCCGACGCTCCCCAAATTTGTTTTTTTCTTATTTTTGAAAGATCCTCTAATAAATGACCACACCCCGACATTATTCCCCCTCTCCACCCCCCACCCAATCATATTTTCGAAACATTGAAAGACCGTTCAACCATATCACCAAAGCTATTGCTATCAAACTTGAAATATAATCTTATTAACTTGTTTTATGTCTTTACAAACGTTCAATAGAATTTGGAAAATATACCTGAACTCAGAATCGTCTATAGTGTACCACTTCATTGAAACATAAGCGATATTGTTTCAATTATGGTCCTCTTCCAGTTAGAATATGACTATATTAGCTTGACCTTAACTCTTAACATATATATATTTCGTTATCCTTTTGTCATACTTTATTTAAGTCATATATGCATGTGTTATCATGACGTACGTTTTTGTCTTTTAAAACCACTGTAATATAATCAAGATATTTCATGTGTATACACATATAGTTTTATAATAATAATAATAAACACAATTTTTAAATGATATGTAGGATATTCATGAAGCAAATAATATAGGTACATGTTGATTACATGTGCTTTGGCCACCAGTCAACTGGTTATAATACATGTATCGCAAAACATGTGTTAATCAGACGGAAAATTACACATACAAACATATGCATATATGCCGCACATATATGTTCAACAAATAGCGAACACACACCAGCAAACTGTTAGACAAATTTGTCATCAATACTTTCATAGTTTAACAAAAAATTTTGCTTAACACTTGTTGAGAACTAGACAGTTTAACCACCAGACATTAAATACCTTTAATGTCATGGTCCACATGACAGAGCATAATCATATGCAATTAATTCGTATGTCATGGATAACAAAAGTTTGAAAGATGTTTTTTATACTCATTTTTCATTTTCAGATTCATGTATTTATCATACTTTAATAATGATTAAACATTTTTAGTAAAATAATTTGGGCAAATTGCTTATTAATCTTATAATTACATGTATCCGGAGAGCAGAATCTGTAAGCCTGTGTCTGCGTTTGAAATCGAAATACAAAGTTGATCCAATAAAAGTGTTGAAAATATTCTTCTTTATACGCGTCATCCGATCCATTTGACTAAGGAAACTAAAGTGCTGATGTGGCTAACAATTATTTTGATGTGGTGTAAGTTTCACTCAGTATGTGTAGCATCTTGAAATATAAGTCACATTAAGCGGCACACGTATAAACTAGCCGGAACCTGTTTTGCAACAGGCTACGAAAATTGAAACGTGTTTCTTGCTCCTTATTTTTACCGAATGATGAACAGTGAATCTTTTCCTTGATCAAACCGAATATCGAACTTACATGATATACCTTTTATAATAACTACATTCTCAAAACTGGATTATCAAGCTTTTAAAAGTATTCAATATGCATCTTTAAAATACAAATATGATTCTAACAGATGTGTACAAAGCTGTGTTTATTAATAACCCCAGCTCGTTTTATTACGGCTAAAATACAAGCGATCAACCCGTTGTGTAACTTCACATTCTAAGCGAATAAAGAACATTTTAAATGTAGACCTGATGTGACACTATTAATTCGAGCCCATGCCTGCAATTCGTTACCTATTAATAAGGAACAAAATCCCCTTTTATTATTCAAGCCGAATAAAGAAGTGGTTTTTTGTACTTTTACAATTATAGTACCTGGAGATTCTTCAATCTACATATTGTAACGATTACAGTCATGCTGTTTAAGCCAATCATGGGAATGGCATTTTTTATAACTTTATTACTATCGTAACATAAACCAAACTGTAAAACGAATTGTTTATATAACTATGATGTTAACAGAATTAAACCTTCATCTTTTCACTTCGTTTTGTGTACTAGTAATAAATTTTATTTTCGTGGCTAAACGTGGGCCCTGCATGTTGTACAGTTACTAAAACTATTCAGGTATTAAACTATACATTACATTAACATTATTAATTCAAAATAAAGTTATATTTATAAAATAAGTAAACAAATAATTATAACATTCAAATTAACAATGAAAAGGTTTGCTGTTATTTAAAACAAAATGGTTGGCTAATAGACAATATATTAATTCTTTTACACAAGTATGCTATCGAAATATCAATTGTAAGATATTCAGTTACATTTTAAATTTATGTCAAGCCAGATACTATGACTGCACTACATATAGAATGATTTTGTCAATTTAATTTTGACAAAATTAGTTCTATTTTAATATGATTTCAATGAAATATGACATTTTAAGACCGTTTCTTTTGTTCTACTAAATGATAGCATTTATCGCCAAAATAAGTTAAATATGATAGACTTGAGAGCATTGTGTAATTGTGTACGCGAGTATCTTATTAGAGTTCAAGATTGTTTTAGTTTTATTGTATAAACTCCAACTTAGACACACTTCTCTGTGTCTACTCTGTTATAAATACATCATGCATGATATTATTAACGTATTTAGTTTTGTAAAATGTCTTTTTTTTTATTAATACACACATCTTATCAGTATTGATTTGAATATATGGTTGCTGTGATTTGTAAATAGCCAGCAGGAGACAGGTTTACATATAATTGAGCAGGAGCACTCTCAAAATTACACTACACGCTTACCACTAGGCTTGTCCATTCAATAGGTTTGCTTGATTGCATCTATGCCCTGTATTGTCATGAAACTTGTTTAATATTGGTGTTCTTTAAATCCAAACCTGGCATCTACCAAATATCTTTTTCTGTTTTACTTTATTTTCTTATCACTTGACTTTGTTTGTTGTTACTACAGATAGCTGAGTCATAAATATCTACGGTGATTTTTAATTACTCTCCAAGAACATTTGAAATACGTTGGCATATGTTA
>NC_068355.1:24527609-24540109 GCF_020536995.1 Dreissena polymorpha
TTAAAGCCACACACCTTGAAATGAAATACATGTTAATCAATACATATAGATGCAATTTGAAAGTGTGCAAAATTGTCATTAAATGTATAGCATAGTTAGCAAGTAATTTACTATTATTTTCTAATTTCAAAACCGAAAGTAGAATTTATATACGTATACGTATATTTCGACAAACGAGCTTTGTTTTAAGTTAAAAGTGCAAATTAGACGGATTTATACCTTGTAACCACCAGATATATTCTTATTGGCATAGATAGAATTAAAGCTATAGCCTAGTTAGCAAGTAATTTAGTAATTTTCAAACTTTACCGCTTTTAAAACCGAACGTAGGATAAGTTGACGTATACGTCTATTTTGATAAACGCGATTATTTTAAAGTTTTACAGCGATTGATTTCTACCTTGTAACCACTGGATATATTCTAATTGGCATATATAAAATATGTTTTATTCTTTATACTTAAATTTACAATTCCATGTAGTTCATTTTAAGGTGTGTGGCTTTAAGATTTTCCGTTATGAACAGCCCATCATGGAACCACTTTAGTCTTATCACTTCGTGCCACTGTTGATTTAACGTAATGGGCTTATATATACAATGAATCATTTTGTAAAAAAAATGTGGAAAAGGGTCATCAGGGTGTTTGTTTCGGTATATCATAAATCATACCTAAATGATTAATGCGAATATAAATGTTTTTATTGTTAAATATTATTCTCACTGTACACACTAAATGCTAAGTAGTCTTTGTAGTGGTAAATAGGAACGATACACCATGATGTGATTTTAAAATAAACGAAACGTGTTTATATGAATATGTATGTTATAAATTTGATTTTAATATCATTCGTTCGTAGATTCTAGTGTTGGTCTAAAATACCGATACGAGAAATTACATATAAGAACCCATATAAGAAGACGTTTCAAATTGCAATGTATTTCATATTTAATGAGTGTATTTACTTCTTTAAACTGTTGATTATCTTGATTTTGGAATTCTCAGGAATTATACATGTATTATTTGAATTTCAAGACTTTAAAAATTAGTTTTCATTAACTATGATACGATTGATTCAACAGAACTATAACTGATTCAAAAACTTGTGTTGATCGTTTTTTTATTGTTTGTTATAAGGAATGAGGAGAGAATAAGGCGATACTTGAATTTTAATTTAAATACAATATAAGGGGCATTGTATCGATAGTTATAACTTAACCATTATGATAAATGTTTCGTTTACATAAAATAGTAGATACAAAAGGTAAAAACATAAAACATTCCACGTAAGCGTGTATTTATCTTGACAACGGGACTTTGTTAATGTTTTTAAAATGAAATTCAATTATATAAATTTTGATTAACTAGAGATATACACGGTATAACCATATGAAGTCATCACACACACTCTGTCGTGGAATGTCAAATGATACAATCTGATGAATGCATTTCATACCTCTGAATATGTATGTCTCTAAGTACAATGTCACTATTTCAACCTATCAGGAAACCATTTTCTTTGTTTAAATGTTTTAATGAAATTCAATTATATAATTTTTGATTAACTAGGGATATACACGATATAACCATATGAAGTCATCACACACACTCTGTCGCGGAATGTCAAACGGTATAATCAGATGAGTGCGTTTAAAGAAAAACATTCTTCCAAAAGGCATTATCGTTTGTCTTGAATGGCGCCTGTATACTTTGTTTTGTATTAATAACCAAAAATAATCTCTGGGCAATATGTCAACGGTACTGCGTATATGGTGTCTGAAAATATGTTAAATGGATGCTCTTCTTAGTTTAATGATACGAATATCATCCTCATCATCATCATCATAATTATCATTATTATCATCATCATCCAGCACCACCACCATCAACATAATCACCACTACCACTACCATCACCTTCATCATTATCATCGTCGTCGTTGTCGTCGATCCCGTCGTCGTCAGCATTATTAGCACTTTCAGCAGCATCTTCATAATAATAGTCATCTTCATCTTTAAGATCATTAGCGATGTGTTAACTTGTGTTGCTTTGCCGTGTTATCACAAGGCGATATTTGTAGTTGTTCGGGAATGATTTTAACGGAAGAACTATCTTTACTTGTGCCATTGTCTTTTGTGTGTAATTTCGTCTGCGAGGTTTCCTTCGCTTTCTTCGAGGTGTGCTTTTATAAATGAAACTCTGCAATGTTTGTGTTGTTAGTACGTGTTGTTTGAATAAAGTCCCCCCCCTGCGTATATACATAAGAAGATGCACGTTTACCAATTGTTAGCTTATTTATAATATATTGCAGTAAAATGTTTTTATTCAGTTGATTGTATCCCAAGTATTTAAGCACCAACACGTTCGAATCACTACCCGACGATGCATTTAAAGGAATGTCGAACCTAAATTCACTAAAAGTTGTTTTTTTTCAGATTTCAAACGCAGTACAAATAATCTATTTGTAATTTTCACATTTCGTCATTGTTTTAATTTAATTCAGACTGATGCATCCTTTTAGATAATACTAAAATACTAAATACAGTATTTTAAGCAATGTGTAGATGTTATTTCATAAATTTTGATAAGAAATTAAACACGTTTCTTAAATTGATTACTATTCCATTTCTACAAAACGGTCACCGGAAAATCTTTTCGAAACCCAAATTGTGCAAATTTAAGCGTCAATAATCTTTTTAATATGCCTATAAACGAGCAAAGTATTTTACATGTGCTGTTTGTGATCAATAACTGATTATCTTTGCTAAAACCTTACTGTATTTTTCCTTATTTTGATTGTCTTCAAAATAAGCATTCAGATGGGATTTTTCCTTTTTATGCTGGGATTTTAATGTTTCACTGTGTATTGTATTGTGTATATTGTATTGTCTTCCATGACCAATTTCTTTCTTCATGCTTGGAAGACATTTCGATAGATGTTCAATTGTTTTAAGAAGGTTTTTCTCCCTAAGGCTGTCATTGCGAGTACTTTGATGCTTTCTCACGAGAACCTCACAGTCTCTAATGCTGCCCTTGCAAGTCCTTTCATGCGTTCTCACGACGACATCGCAGTCTCCGATGCTGCCCTTGACTTGAGTCCTGTCAAGCGTTCTCACGACGACCTCACAGTCTCGAAGGCTGCGCATTAGAGTCCTGTCATACGTTCTTACGAAGACCTCATAGTATCGATGCTCTCCTTCCTTGTTCTTTCAAACGTCCTAACGATCACCTAACAGTTTCCAATTCTCTCCTCGCGAGTCATTTCATGCGTTATCACGACGACCTCTAATTCCCCAGGGATGCCATTGCGAGTCCTTTCATTCGTTTTCACGACGACTTGACATTATCCAAGGCTGTCCTTGCTAGTCTTTTCATGCGTTCCCGGGACGACCTCAAAGTATTCAAGGTTGTCCTTGCTAGTCGAATCATTCGTTAGCTAGACGACCGCACAATACGCTATGCTCTCCTTGTGAATGCGTTCATTCGTTCTCACGAAGACTTCACAGTCACCAATGCTGCCCGTGCGAGTCATTTAATGCGTTCTACAAACGACCTCACATATAATTGACTGTTCTTGCGAGTTTTTTCAAGTTTTTTCACGACGACCTTACTGTCTCCAAGGCTTTTTAAGCGAGTACTTACATGTTTTCTCACGACAACCCCACAGCCATCAAGTATGTTTTTGCGAGTCACTTCATGTTTTCTCACGACCACTTTAGCGTCTCCAAGGCTGCCCGTGCTAGTCCTTAAATACGTTATCATTACTGCCTCACTGTCGGAAAGGCTCTTAGCCGAGTACTTTAATGCGTTATTACGACGACCTAACAGTCTTCTAGGTTCTAATGACGACATGACATTATCCAAGGCTGTTTTCTCCCCAAGGCTGTCATTGCTTTCTCACAAGAACGTCACAGTCTCTAATGCTGTCCTTGCGAGTCCTTTCATTTGTTCTCACTACGACCACACAATCTCTAATGCTGTCCATGCGAGTCCTTCCATGCGTTCTCACGACGACCTCACAGTCTCTAATGTTGTCATTGCGAGTCCTTTCATGCGTTCTCACGACGACCTCACAGTCTCTAATGCTGTCCTTGCCAGTCATTTCATGCGTTCTCACGACGACCTCACAGTCTCTAATGCTGTCCTTGTTAGTCCTTTCATGCGTTCTCACGACGACCTCACAGTTTCAAAGGCTGCACATTAGAGTCATTTCATACGTTCTTACGAAGACCTCATAGTATCGAAGACTGTACTTTCTTGTTCTTTCAAACGGACTCACGATCACCTAACAGTATCGAACGCTAACCTTGCGTGTCATTTCATGCGTTATCACGACGACCTCACATTCACAAAGGCTGCCCTTGCGAGTCCTTTCATTTGTTCTCATGACGACATGATATTATCCAAGGCTGTTCTTGTGAGTCTGTTCATGCGTTCCCACGATGACCTTAAAGTCTCCAAAGCTGTCATTACTTGTCATATCATGTGTTATGTCGACGACCGAAAAGTCCCCAATGCTCTCTTTGTGAGTGCTTTCATTCGTTCTCACGACGACTCCACAGTTCCCAATGCTGCCCTTGCGAGTCATTTAATGAGTTCTACCGACGACCTCACAGATAATTGGCAGTTCTTGCGAGTTCTTTCTAGTTTTCTCACGACGACCTTACCGTCTACAAGGCTTCTCTTGCGAGTGCATGTTTTCTCACGACGACCCCACAGTCATCAAGTAGTATGTTTTTTCTCGAGACATTTCATGTTTTTTTTCACGGCGACCTTACCGTCTCCAAGGCTGCCCGTGCGAGTCCTTTAATGCGTTATCATTACGGCCTCACTGTACAAAAGGCTTTTAGCCGAGTCTATTAATGCGTTATCAAGACGACCTCACAGTCTCCTAGGCTCCCCATTATCGTCCTATCGTGCTTTATTTCGACGACAGCACAGTCCCACGGGCTGCGTTGGATAGTCCTTTTATGCGTTATCAAGACAAACTCATATTATCCAAGGCACTCCTTGCTCGTCCTTTCATGCATTCTCAAGACCACCTCAAAGTATCCACGGTTGTCCCTGTGTGTCATTTCCTGCGTTTCCACGATGACCGAACAGTCCCAAATGCTTTCCTTGCGAGTCATTTCATGCGTAATCACGACGACTTCACAGTATCCAAGACTGTCCTTCCGAGTCCGTTCATGCGTTTTAATGATGATCTCACAGTCTCCACCGTTGTCCTTGCGAGTATTTTCATGTGTTATAAAGACGACCTGACATTCTCCAAGGTTGACTTTGCGAGTCGTTCCATGCATCATTACGACGAGCTCACAGTCACCTTGGCTGTCCTTGCGATTCCTTGGACAGAACGCCAGTCGTATGTGACGGGGGCACACAATTGAAAAAAGTGTAAAGAGTATATATTTGGATACCAAAAGTTGAACAATAGTTTGAAATAGAAATGATAAAGTTAAATGAGTATCTATCAAATACAATAAAATATTATAAAACTATGCTATAATTTGACAGCAATTTATGTCAATTGTAAAAACGTGTTTACATGATCCTCTCCTTCACGCAACTTTTTGACGAGATGTAAAGAACGTTTAACAACGTTCAAGGCATATGTTTCAAAATTAATACATATTTAAGTTGAACATGGCAATGCATGGTAAAAGCCTTATGCAAACTGCAGCGATAATGTGATCATTTTCTAGTGGTATTTTAATAATTATTTTCACAGTTGAGTTTTTTTATTGATTTATCAGGATTAAATATGACATCACACAGAACGCCTTATCACACGCTCCATTATGCCACGTTAAATCTCATAGCTATCCTATGCCGTTCTAAATGATGAATTCATGGGGATAAACGTGTGTTATACTGCACCGAATGTAATCATAATACAAGTTCAAAAAACAGTATTTGAATAATAATTATTGATACCGTCAGCACCTTTGAACTGTCAATTCAAAAAGTTAAACCGCTTAAAAGGCTAACATTACCTAGCAATTAGCTCGGAAAGTCTTACATATATGCACGTTACTGCATTTGCGTATTTTGTATATGTGTATCCATTCGTATTGTATCTGTTTATCAAGCTTTAACTTATTATTTTACGTTTTAGCTCGACTTTTCGAAGATTGATAGCTATACTACTCGCCACGGCGTCGGCGTCGCCGTTGCCCTTGGTTAAAGATTATTGTAAAGTCAAATAACTGTAAAACTTTTAAAGATAATTAACTCAAACTTGGAATGCCTCTTTATGGCTACAAGAAAATTGTGTTCGTCAAGGTGCATAACTCTGTCAACATTATTCTAAGACTTATGCTTTCTATTACACTTAGAAAATTGAAAATTTGGTTAAGATTTGTGTTAAGGACAACTTTATTCGTTAGGTATCAAAGCTATTGCTGTCATACATGCAACACTTACTAACTATCATATGGGAAGTGTGAAGGCAAAGTAATGTAACTCTGACTGGCATTTGACAGAATTATGGCTTCTTATTGAGTTAGTAACTGTGAATATTTTGATAGATTTTGTGTATAGATGCACTTTACTTCTAAAGTATCAATGTTATTGCTTTCAAACTTCAAATACTTTCATGAAGGTAATGTACCTGAGAAGTTGAATTTGACATTTACTTTTGAATGACATTGAACCTCAGGGTCAAATAAATGAATGTTGCTTATATTGCCATAACTTCTTTATTTAGGATCACATTTGATTCATACTTTTCCAAATCAACACTTACCTGACATACCACAACGGACTCCACCCAAACCATCCCCCACGCTCCACCCCAGAATCCCCCAAATTCCCCAGCCCCCCCCCCAACAAAAAATAAATTTGTGTTTTTCCCTTTTTGTCTTATGTTTTAAAATATAATGTAATAAATGACCACGACCCACATTATTCCCGCTCTCCAACCCCACCCCCACTCATAAATATTTTTTTTTGTAACTTGGTAAAAAAAAACAAATCTTTATTTTTAGCTCGGCTTTGTTTGGAAAAAAATCCGAGGTATTGTCATGTCGTGTCGGCCGCCGTTGCACGTCGTGCTTAAACCGTAACATTTTGTTAACCTTTTGAACAATGACTCTAAAATCAAAGTGCTTCCACCTACATCTTTAAAACTTCATATGTAGCTGCACTTTGATGGGTTCTACGCGCCACACTAATTGTTGGATCACTAGGTCAACGGTCAAGGTCACTGTGATCTCTAAAATAAATTCTGACAAGCTTTCATTTATTTTAAACTGCACCCGCAGCCGATCGTTGTAACCCGTTATTCTGAGCTCTTGTTATTATTTTTATTTTAGCTCGACTTTTCAAAGAAAAATGAAAGCTATCCTACTCGCCCCGGCGTCGATGTTGGAGTGGCATTTGCGTAGGCGTCGCCGTTTTTTTTATATAAAGTCAAATAACTTAAACTCCAAAAGTATCTTAACTATTGTTTTCACACTTGGAACACTCGCGAACTATCATAAGGGGACTGCACATGACATATTGCATAACTCTGGTTGGTATTCTGATGGAGTGAATACCTTTTTTTACTTAGAAACTTTGAATATTTTGTTAAATCTTATATCCACTTCACTTTATCAAGACTATTGCTTTCAAACTGTAAATACTTTCTTACTATCATGAGGGTACTGTACCTGGGAAGTTGAATTTGACCTTGACCTTTTAATAACATTGACCCTCAATATCAGATTATTATATTTTGCTAAAATTGCCATAACTAATTTATTTATGATTATATTTGAATCATACTTTGACAAAACAACATTAAATTGACATAAAACAATGGACTCCACCCAAACCACTCCCAACGCTTCACCTTGAATCCCCCCAAATTTGTTTTTTTCTTATTTTTGAAAGATCATATAATAAATGACCACACCCCGACATTATTCCCCCTCTCCATCCCCCCACCCAAACATATTTTTGAAACATTGAAAGACCGTTCAACCATCTCACCAAAGCTATTGCTATCAAACTTGAAATATAATATTATTAACTTGTTTTATGTCTTTACAAACGTTGAATAAAATTTGGAAAATATACCTGAACTCAGAATCGTCTATAGTGTACCACTTCTTTGAAACATAAGCGATATTCTTTCAATTATGGTCCTCTTCCAGTTAGAATATGACTATATTAGCTTGACCTTAACTCTTAACATATATATATTTCGTTATCCTTTTGTCATACTTTATTGATGTCATATATGCATGTGTTATCATGACGTACGTTTTTTTCTTTTAAAACCACTGTAATATAATCAAGATATTTCATGTGTATACACATATAGTTTTATAATGATAATAAACACAATTTTAAAATGTTATGTTGGATAGTCATGAAGCAAATAATATTAGTACATGTTGATTACATGTGCTTTGGCCACCAGTCAACTTGTTATAATACATGTATCGCAAAACATGTTTTAAACAGACGGAAAAATACACATACAAACATATGCATATATGCCGCACATACATGTTCAACAAATAGTGAACACACACCAGCAAACTGTTAAACACATTTGCCATCAATTCTTTCATAGTTTAACAAATAATTTTGCTTAACACTTGTTGAGAACTTGACAGTTTAACCACCAGACATTAAATACCTTTAATGTCATGGTCCATGCGACAGAGCATAATCATATGCAATTAATTCGTATGTCATGGATAACAAAAGTTTGAAAGATGTTTTTTATACTCATTTTTCATTTTCAGATTCATGTATTTATCATACTTTAATAATGATTAAACATTTTTTAGTAAAATAATTTGGACAAATTGCTTATAAATCTTATAATTATCCGGAGAGTAAAATCTGTAAGCCTGTGTTTGCGTTTGAAAGCGAAATTCAAAGTTGATCCAATCAAAGTGTTGAAAATATTCTTCTTTATACGCGTCATCCGATCCATTTGACTAAGGAAACTAAAGTGCTGACGTGGCTAACGATTATGTTGACGTGGTGTGAGTTTCACTCAGTATGTGTAGCATCTTGAAATATACGTCACATTAAGCGGCACACGTATAAACTAGCCGGAATCTGTTTTGCAACTGGCTACGAAAATTGAAACTTGTTTCTTGCTCCTTATTTTAACCGAATGATGAACAGTGAATCTCTTCCTTGATCAAACCGAATATCGAATTTACATGATCTACCTTTAATAATAACTACATTCTCAAAACTGGATTATCAAGCTTTTAAAAGTATTTAGTATGCATCTTTAAAGTACAAATATGATTCTAACAGATGTGTGCATAGCTGTGTTTATTAATAACCCCAGCTCGTTTTCTTACGGCTAAAATACAAGCGATCAACCCGTTGTGTAACCCCACATTCTAAGCGAATAAAGAACATTTTAAATGTAGACCTGATGTGACACTATTAATTCGAGCTCATGCCTGCAAATCGTTACCTATTAATAAGGAACTAACAACCCTTTTATTATTCAAGCCGAATAAAGAAGTGGCTTTTTGTACTTTTACAATTACAGTAACTGTAGATTCTTCAATCTACATCTTATAACGATGAAAGTCATGCTGTTCAAGCCAATCATGGGAATGGCATTTTTTTATAACTTTATTACTGTCGTAACATAAACCAAACTGTAAAACGAATTGTTTATATAACTATAATGTTAACATAATTAAACCTTCATCTTTTCACTTCGTTTTGTGTACTAGTAATCAATTTCCTTTTCGTGGCTAAACGTGGGACCTGCATGTTGAACAGTTACTAAAACTATTCATGGATTCAAATATACATTACATTAACAGGAGGTTATTATTTCAAAATAAATTTATATTTAAAAAATAAGTATACACATAATTATAACATTTAAATAAACAATGAAAAGGTTTGCTGTTATTTAAAACAAAATGGTTGGCTTATAGACAATATATTGATTCTTTTACACAGGTATGCTATCGAAATATCAATTGTAAGATAATCAGTTACATTTTAAATTGATTTCAAGCGTAATACTATGACTGCACTACATATAGAATGATTTTGTCAATTTAATTTTGACAAATTAAGTTCTATTTTAATATGATTTCAATTAAATACGACATTTAAAGACCGTTTCTTTTGTTTTTATAAATGAAAGAATTTGTCGCCACAATAAGTTAAAATATGATAAACTTGAAAGCATTGTGTAATTGTTTACGCGAGTATCTTATAAGAGTTAAACGTTGTTTAAGTTTTGTTGTGTAAACTCCAACTTAAACACACTTCTCTGTGTCTACTCTGTTATAAATAAATCATGTATGATATTATTAACGTATTAAGTTTTGTAAAATGTCTTTCTTTTATTAATACACATACCTTATCAGTATTGATTTGAATGTATGGTTGCTGTGATTTGTAAATAGCCAGCAGCAGACAGGTATACATATACTTGAGCAGGAGCACTCTCATAATTACACTACACGCTTACCACTAGGCTTGTCCATTCAATAGGTTTGCTTGATTGCATCTATGCCCTGTATTGCCATGAAACTTGTTTAATATTGGTGTTCTTTAAATCCAAACCTGGCATCTACCAAATATCTTTTTCTGTTTTACTTTATTTTCTTATCACTTGACTTTGTTTGTTGTAACTACAGATAGCTGAGTCATAAATATCTACGGTGATTTTTTAATTACTCTCCAAGAACATTGGAAATACGTTGGCATATGTTACTTGAATGTTTTATCACATGGCGCTGTTTAATGTTATTTTAGGTCCTTGTCTAACAACCGATTACGCAACATTTCCCGGGCGACGTTCAGGGGTTTGATAAAACTGCAGGATCTGTGAGTTATAATCGATAAATTATTTGTCGTAAAATAAAAGCCGTCCAACTGCCCATATATATATATATATCAGTCTTTGGTTTGCTTGATTGAATTTGAGACATTTCTCTTTTATCGTTTCTCTTTCATATGAATTTACAATAAGACATGTATTGCGGTTTCTGCGCTCTCTATGCAGAGTGATGTTTATAATGAAACTGTATGATAGTCATGTCTATTGCTACATTTTGTGTTTGAATAAAGGCACTTGATTGCCTTTATCATTTAAGAACAAAAGCAGGTGAATGTGAACAAATTATTAGCTTATTCAAAATAGTTTCGAGTATTTCATAGCTGAAGAGTTATCGTGCAATGCTAAAGTTAACGTGTTTTTTGTTTTTTTTTCGTTATAGGTATTTATACAACAACGCACTCGAATCCATAGACGATGGCGTATTTGAAGAAGTGACGAATCTAACCTATCTGTAAGACATTTTCAGAGTTTAAATACAGTACAGATTACGAATGTGATATAACACTTGTAAAATTTCCTTTTCGGTTCAAGCATAACTGCCTTACGTTTTCAATTTCAAAAACTCGTAATTTAGACATATTATCAATTATGTTACACAACTTTAAATTGATTAAATGAACAAATTTCGTAAATATTAAATACAATTGACAGGATTGCATAACACGTCATTAAATAAAGCGTGTTCTTTGTAAATGTTACACAACTTTGATTAGAATAACAAATGTATTTATTGAAAATTTAAATATACTGTTGACAGTATTGAATAACACTTAATTCTTTTACACAAGTATGCTATCGAAATATCAATTGTAAGATATTCAGTTACATTTTAAATTTATGTCAAGCCAGATACTATGACTGCACTACATATAGAATGATTTTGTCAATTTAATTTTGACAAAATTAGTTCTCTTTTAATATGATTTCAATGAAATATGACATTTTAAGACCGTTTCTTTTGTTCTACTAAATGATAGCATTTATCGCCAAAATAAGTTAAATATGATAGACTTGAGAGCGTTGTGTAATTGTGTACGCGAGTATCTTATTAGAGTTCAAGATTGTTTTAGTTTTATTGTATAAACTCCAACTTAGACACACTTCTCTGTGTCTACTCTGTTATAAATACATCATGCATGATATTATTAACGTATTTAGTTTTGTAAAATGTCTTTTTTTTATTAATACACACATCTTATCAGTATTGATTTGAATATATGGTTGCTGTGATTTGTAAATAGCCAGCAGGAGACAGGTTTACATATAATTGAGCAGGAGCACTCTCAAAATTACACTTCACGCTTACCACTAGGCTTGTCCATTCAATACGTTTGCTTGATTGCATCTATGCCCTGTATTGTCATGAAACTTGTTTAATATTGGTGTTCTTTAAATCCAAACCTGGCATCTACCAAATATCTTTTTCTGTTTTACTTTATTTTCTTATCACTTGACTTTGTTTGTTGTTACTACAGATAGCTGAGTCATAAATATCTACGGTGATTTTTTAATTACTCTCCAAGAACATTTGAAATACGTTGGCATATGTTACTTGAATGTTTTATCACACGGCGCTGTTTAATGTTATTTTAGGTCTTTGAATGGCAACCGATTACGCAACATTTCCCGGGCGACGTTCAGGGGTTTGATAAAACTACAGAATCTGTGAGTTTC
>NC_068355.1:24545109-24551241 GCF_020536995.1 Dreissena polymorpha
TATGAATGAAGATCTGGTTATTGATATTTAATGCTTTATCACGACGACCTAACAGTCTTCTAGGTTCTCATGACGACAAAGCTGTTTTCTCCCCAAGGCTGTAATTGCATAAATGCCTCATGCAAACTGCTGCGATAATGTGATCTAAATGATGAATTCATGAGGATAAACGTTTGTTTTTCTGCACCGGACATAATAATTTAAAAGTCAAGAAACATTATTGTAATAATAATTATTGTTACCAGCCAGCGCCTTTGAACTGTCAATTCAAAACGTTAAACCGCTTAAAAGGCCAACATTACCTAGCACTTAGCCGTCGCCGTTGGTTAAATATTATTATAAAGTCAAATTACTTTAACTCTTTTAAAGATTATTAACTCAAACTTGGAATGCTTCGTTATGGCTACAAGACAATTGTGTTCGTCAAGGTGCATAACTCTGTCAACATTATTCTAAGTCTTATGCTTCTTATTACACTTAGACAACTGAAAATTTAGTTAAGTCTTATGTTTAGGTCAACTTTATTCCTTAGGTATCAAAGCTATTGCTGTCATACTTGCAACACTTACTTACTATCATAAGGGGACTGTGCATGCAAAATTATGTAATTCTGACTGGCATTTTGACATAATTATTGCCCCTTTATAATTAGAAAATTGAAAATTTGGTCAACTTTTGTGTTTTTGGTCCATTTTACACCTAGTATCATAGCTATTGCTTTAAGACTTAAAACACTCCCTGACTGTACAGGACAAGACACAACTCTGGTTTGCATTTTGACGGAATGAAGGCCTTTATTGAGTTAGTAACTTTGAATATTTTGTTAGATTTTGTGTATAGATGCACTTTCCTTCTAAAGTATCAATGCTATTGCTTTCAAGCTTCAAATACTTTCATGAAGGAAATGCACCTAAGAAGTTGAATTTGCCATTTACCTTTGAATGACATTGAACCTCAGGGTAAAAAAAATGAACGTTGCTTATATTGCCATAACTTCTTTATTTAAGATCACATTTGATTCATACTTTGACAAAACAACACTTACCTGACATTCCACAACGGACTCCACCCAAACGATTCCCCACGCTCCACCCCAGAATCCCCCACCTCCACCCCTTTCGCCCAACAAAAAATAAATATGTGTTTTCCTTTTTTCTAATTTTTTGAAATATCATCTAATAAATGACCATGACCCACATTATTATCGCTCTCAAACCCCACCACCACTCATAAATATTTTTTAAACTTGGTTATAAACACAAATTTTTATTTTTAGCTCCGCTGTTTTTGGAAAAAAATCCGAGGTATTGTCATAGCCAGCTTGTCGTGTCGGCCGCCGTTGCACATCGTGCTTAAACCGTTGCATTTTGTTAACCTTTTGAACAATGGCTCTAAAATCAAAGTGCTTCCACCTACATTTTTAAACTTCAAATGTAGCTGCATCTTGATGGGTTCTATGCGCCACACTAATTGTTGGGTCACTAGGTAAACGGTCAAGGTCACTGTGACCTCTAAAATACATTCTGACAAGCTTTCATTTAGTTTAAACTGCACCCGCAGCCGAACGTTGTCACCCGTTAATCGGAGCTCTTGTTATTATTTTTATTTTTAACTCGACTTTTCGAAGAAACATAAAAGCTATCCTAATCGCCCTGGATTCGGTGTCGGCGTGGCATTTGCGTAGGCGTCGCCGTTGGTTATTTTTTTTATATAAAATCAAATAACTTTAACACTATCAAAGATAATTAACTCAAACTTAGAATATAACGTTAATTTCTTAAAATTTAACACTCTCAAAGATATTTAACTCAAACTTGGAATACTTCTTTATGGCAAAAAGACAATTGTGAAGGTAAAGGTGCATACCCTCTTTAAACAAATGTAACCCTGACTTGCATTTTAAACAAAAATATGGTCCCTTTCATACTAAGAAAAAAGAAAATTTGTTTAATTTTGTGTTTTGGTCCACTTAAGTCCTTAAGTATCTTAACTATTGCTTTCACACTTGGGACACTCGCTAACTATCATAAGGGGACTGCACAGGACATATTGCACAACTCTGGTTGGCATTCTGATGGAATGAATACCTTTGTTTACTTAGTAACTTTGAATATTTTGTTAAATTTTATATCCACTTCGCTTTATCAAAACTATTGCTTTCAAACTTCAAATACTTTCTTACTATCACGAGGGTACTGTACCTGGGAAGTTGAATTTGACCTTGACCTTTAAATAACATATACTCTCAATATCAGATTATTATATTTTGCTAAAATTGCCATAACTTATTTATTTATGAGCAGATTTGATTCATACTTTGACAAAACATAACATGAACCTCTCCTTCTCGCACCGTAAACAACGTTCACGGCATTTGTAAAAAAAAACAAATACATATTTAAGACGAACTTGTCAATGTATGGTAAATGTTTTGTGGAAACTGCTACAATAATGTGATCATGTTCTCGTGGTATTTCATAATTTTGTTTCACAATTGAGTTTTTAATTGCCTTATCAGGATTAAATATGACATCACACAGTACCCATAATAACACGATCTATTATGCGACGTTAATTGTTTATTGTTATTTTAGGGACCTGTCTAACAACCGATTACGCAACATTTCCCGGGCGACGTTCAGGGGCTTGATAAAACTACACACTCTGTGAGTTACATTCGATACATGATTTGTCGTGAAATGAATGCCGTCCAGCTGTCCATATATTCATGTCTATGCATGTGGTCTGCTTGATAGAATGGGATACATTTATATTTTGTCGTTTATTTGTCTCATGAATTTCACAATAAGACATTCATTGCGGTTTTATGCGCTCTCTATGCAGAGTGCTGTTTTTAATGAAACTGTGAGATACTGTTGTCTATTTTCTATTTTTTGCGAATAAAGGCACTTACTTGCCTTTCCCATATAAAGACAAAAGCAGGTGAATGTTAAACAATTATTAGCTTATTCAAAATATTTTGAGATTATTTCACAGCTGGTTTTTCGATATATGTTCGATACAATTCTAATATAACTGATATTTAAGATTGTATTGAACACTGGTCTGCTATTTAAGGCGCAATGCTATATACAATAGTGATTTATTGGGACACAGTTTGAGGTACACATTTAAATGCACGATGTTGATGCAGCCAACCTGACTATTGCTTTCAAAGGGATTACAAACCATGTCAAGAGAGCGCTGTGTTTGTCACGCCTAAAACACCCGTTTCACACATGACGTATATTCAATGAATAACTATATAATTAAGATTCATAAGGTTTCGTTACAAAGTTATATATTTTTTATTATAATTATCTTGTGAATGCAAGCTAAACAAAATAGCTGTTTAAACATTATTTTCGCTGTGTAGAATAAATATCCGTGAAAGAATTGTAGAAAATGTATAATTAAGTAAGACAATTGTATATTCATACACGGCTTGAATGACAAATAATGATTAAGTCCCTTACACTTCATTCAGGAGCGAAAACGAATTTCTAATAATACTTTATAAATAAAACAATAGACTTGTTTAATTAAATATTTCATTATTATAACAATATTAATTTCCAAAGTGTTCATGTACCTTTACTTAACTATTCAACATTTTTTACATTAGAACCATGTCAGTTTACATATCGCTTTTAAACACAGAAAAACGGCAACTAATTATGGGACATAGGCAAGTTCGTCATTCCTGCAAAAAAGAACAGTATATTCGGTGTTTAGGTTCCATTTCTTTATAAATGCTGCTTGAGAGGATAATCAGGAAATGGAAAGGCAACTAAAATTACAAATTCTTAATTTGAGGTAAAGCCAAATTAATAAACGTACATAGAATACATGTATTAATCCACAAAGTCTATATAGAGAGATAGAGAGTCAGAGAGAGAGAGATAGAGAGAGAGGAGAGAGAGAGAGAGAGGAAGAAGAGTGTAAATGGAGAGATAGTTGACAGAGAGACATACAGAGAGAGTGAGATTGGTCTAGAGGAAAGAAGGCAAGAGAGGAGAGGTAGAGAGAGAGGGGGGGATAGATGAGGGAGAGAGCGCGATCGAGAGATCGAGACTGAGACATAGAGACGCTATAGAGATGAGTAGATAGAGAGAGCGAGATCGATTTTTCGCTAGAGAGAAAACCTAGCGGGAGATCCAGTCCTCTGCTACTGCGCTTTCTTTCCTCTCTCTCCTCTCTCTCTCTCTCTCTCTCGCGCGCTCTCTCTCTCGCTCAGCGCGCTCGCTCGCTCGCTCTCGCTCTCGCTCTCTCTCTCTCGCTCGCTCCTCTCTCTCGCGCCTAGAATGCCTTCTTTGTCTTTGTTTCTTCTTGATGGAATACACATCTCTCTTTTGTCGTTTCTTTTCTTATGAATTTACATAAGACATTCATTGCGGTTTTCTGCGCTCTATATGCAGAGTGCTGTTTATAATGAAACTGTAAGGTATTCTTGTCTTTTGCTAAATTGTGCGTGAATTAAGGCACTTGATTGCCTTTACTATATAAACAAAAGCAGGTGAATGTTACAAAATTATTAGCTTTATGCGAAGATATGTTGGAGAGTTGATTTCATAGCTGAAGAGTGTATCGTGCATCGCTTGAATTTAACGTTTTTTTTTGTTATATGATTTTAGAAATCAACGTTCTCGTAGTATCCAATAGACGAATGGTGTAGTTCTGCAGAAAGTGCCGAACTACTAACCAAACCTGTAAGGACATTTTCAGAGTTTTAAATACAGTACATTTTACGTAATTTGGTATTACGATTTTGTTTAATTCCCTTTTCGGTTTAGGCATAACTGCCTAACTTTTCAAATACAAAAGCCTAAGTAATTTAGGACGCATTTCTTAATTATGTTACACAACTTTGATTAAATTAACAAATTTCTTAATATTTAATACTATTGACAGAATTGCATAACCGTCCTTTAAATAAAAATTTTGTTCTTTGTAAATGTTACAACAAATTGGGATCAGAGTAAACATTTGATGGAAAATATTAAATATACTCTTGACAGTATTGAATAACACTTACAAAAAGCCCATGGCAACATATCTGAAAAATGGGTTCAGAATACCCTTTCCTTTATATATTGTTCGATTGTATAGTTCAGATCAGTTACTTGCAAGATACATGTTCGTACTTCATTTTATACATATTGTGAAAAAAACTACACTTAAAGTATAGAACATGTAATACAAATCTTCGTTTTTAAAGGATTGCTTTGTTTCCTTTTGAATATTGACTTTTAATTGTTGAATTCCAAACAGGTTTTTCGATATCTGTTTGATACATTCTGATATAACAGACAATTAAGATTGTAATTGTTTATGATATGAATCATTGTATTTGAAAAACAAAGGGGATGATAGTGAGGGCGCGATGCTACATACAATAGTGATTTATGGGGATACGGACGAAAAAAAAAAAATTAACCTGCAGGACGTTGTGCATCCAGCAACCCTGACTATTGTTTTCAAAGGGGATTAACAGAACCTGTCAAGAGAGCGCTGTGTTTGTCAAGCCTGAAGCACACATTTCAAAACATGACATAAATTCCATGAATAACTACAAATTTAAGATTCATAAGGTTTCGTTACAAAGTTTTATATTTTTTTAGCATTTACTATTTGAATTAGTTAGTAATATAATGATTTTTTGAATGCGGGTACAGTTATAATAAATATTTTGTGAATGCGGGCTAAACAAAATAGCTGTTTAAAAATTACTTTCGCTGTGTAGTAAAAAGATCCGTGAAAGAATGGTAGGAAATGTATAACCAATATAGAAAATCTCATATTCTTACACGGCTTGAATGAAAATAATGATGAGGTCCTTTACTCTTCATTCAGGGGCGACAACGAATTTCTAATAATACTTTATAAATAAAAAAGTAGACTTGTTAGATTAACTATTTTATTATTATAATAAAATGATTTTCAAAGTTATCATGTACCTTTAATTAATGTTCAATTAGAACATGTCAGTTTTACATATGGCTTTAATAAGAAAAACGCAAATTATGGGACATAGCAGTACGTTTGCTGCAAAAAGGAAACATATATTTGAATATATATTTATTTCGTACTTACATGCAAAAGGATCTTCAATGTTAGTATTCGGTGTTTAGG